>NC_077230.1:7636262-7763762 GCF_027887165.1 Monodelphis domestica | reverse complement strand
GGAGTGAGGGAATATCACTTGAGATAAGTAAGTAAATAAGGACTAAATGAGGGCCTGGAAAACCATGTAAAACATTTCATTTAGTGGAAAACAGAGATATTGGAGCTCTATCTAGCTGTTATAAGCATCACATTCCCAAAGTTTTTCAACATTCCCTATTCTTGAAGGCATCATCATATACCACCTTTGCATTATCCTCGACTCCTCACTTTCACTCACGTATCCAACCAGGTGTCAAGTCTTGTTTTTTATTTCCTCAACATTTCTGTCTGTCTCTTGTCAGACTTGGCCTCTCTTCTATGTCCTCAGCAGTGGCCGCCAGACTTCTGTTACTGTCAGCGCTCTTCCAGTGTCCTAGCTGTGACTTTAGGTTGTACGTGGGAGACTTCTCTCTACAGATGTGGGTCTGCAGTTAGTCAATGGGCCTTGCACCTTAGAAAAAGCTGACTGTCCGTGCAAGGAAGAAGGAGTCCTCTAACTCCCTCCATGCCTTCCCTTTCTCTTGGGCTCTTGACACGTGTTCTTCACGTGCATCACTCAGTGTGTCTGAAGACTTCCTCAGGATGGTCTGACATTGTGAAGGTACCATTGAAGCCCTTCTGGGGGTCTCTCACAGAAGAGCCCATCTTTCTTTCTATCATAGGATTCCCTGAAGGCATCTTTTGCTTCTGTTCTTTATTGGCTAGATGTCACGTCCTCCAGACCTTTGCACTGCCCTCTGGGTGACACTCCTTTCTGCTTCCTGGAGACCAAGCCTGCCCCTGTGGTAGAGGATTTCCAGCTTGGAGTCCACATCGCAGAGGAACTCCCCATGGATGGAAAAGTCCTTTAAAGACTCCTGTTGATGACATAATGAATGCAGATGCATCACACTGGAGGATATTGCAGAATCTGTTGGAAACATGTAACACGCAACGGAGTTATCATTAACACAGGAAAACAGGAGGCTGCAGAGTGCCTTCGTCCCGTATTACAACTGTTGGAGGGACAATGAATAGAGTTCATCCAGCACTTTGTATATAGGACAGAAGTAACTGGATGGTGCATTAGACTAGAGTTGAAAAAGAAGGCATCCGTCTTAAGATTTTCTTTAGAAAACTGCAAAGCTCTTTAATGACCTCAAGTTTCTGGTGAAATGAAATGGCCATATTTTTGGTGCCATTGTTATATCCATGATGCATGACAATGAGGCAAATATATTGCATAGTGCCCGAATACTTATTAAATGTTCTTTATGTATTCAATTGTATTTGTCAGTCTGTGTACAAACTCTTTCAAGAACTAAACTTTTAGAAACAGCTTAGTCTTGACTGAAATGATGTTATTCCGGAATTATACTTTCTTTAATTGCCTTTTTAAAATTACAATTTTTATTTAAGTATTTTTCCATGGTTACATGATTCATGCTCTTTCCCTCCCCTTCCCCCCACCTCCCAGACTGAATTATACTTTTTTCCCCTTTTTTTATTTAGAATATTTTTCCATAGTTATAGGATCCTCCTCCACCCATTTAATTAATTAATTTAGAGTATTTTTCATGGTTACAAGATTCATGTTCTTCCCCTCCCCCCAACCCCTCCCATAGCACATGCACACACACACACACACATACACACACACAATTCTGCACAATTCCATTGGGTTTTACATGTGTCATTGATCAAGACCTATTTCCATATTAATAGTTGCACTGGGGTGATCATTTAGAATCTACATCTCCAATCATATCCCCATACAACCATATGATCAAGCAGTTTTTCTTCTGTTTCTACTTCCACAGTTCTTTCTTTGGATGTGAATAGCATTTTTTCTAGAGCGATTTTTTAAATGGAGTTCCATTTTCTAACTCCTGTTGCTGAGTTTTGTTGGAAATATATAGAAAAAAATATGGAAATATATAGAAATGCTGATTTGGGTTTATCTTGTACCTGCAATTTTGCTAATTTGTTAATTACTTCCACTAGCCTTTTAGTTGATTTTCTGGGGTTCTTTAATTATACCGTCATATAATATCATCTGTGTATCCAAGTGATAGTTTAGTTTCTTCTTTGCCTACTTTAAACTCTTCAATTTTTGCTATCTTTAGCATTTCTAGAAGAATATTAAATAATAGAGGTGATAATGGGCATCCTTGCTTCACTCCTGACCTTATTGGGAAGGCTTCTAACTTGTCCCCATTTCAGATGATATTTGCTGATGGTATTAAATATATACTATTTATTATTTTGAGGAATGGTCCTTCTTTTCCTATACTTTCTAGTGTTTTCAGTAAGAATGCGTGTTGTAGTTTGTCAAAAGTCTTTTTCTGCATCTATTGATAATCATGTGATTTCTGTAAAATTATAACTTATTTCTGTTGGTTTGATTATTGATATGATCAATTATGTGGGTGGTTTTCCTAATATTAAACCATCCTTGCTTTCCCAGTATACATCCCACCTGATCATAGTGAATAATCCTCGTGATAACTTCCTAGTTTTTTTGCTAATATTTTATTTAAGATTTTTGCATCTATATTCATTAAGGAGATTGGTCTGTAGTTTTCTTTCTCTGTTTTTGTTCTGCCTGGCTTTGGAATCATTACTATATTTCATAAAAGGAATTTTGTAAAAATTCATAAAAGAAATCATAAAAGGATTCCTTTTATATCATATATCTTATCATATCATAAAAGGAATTTTGTAAAACTCCTTTGTTTATTTTTTCAAATTTATATAGTTTTGGGATTAGTTGTTCTTTATGTATTTGGTAGAATTCACTTGTGAATCCTTCTGGCCCTGGGAATTTTTTCTTAGGAAGTTTCTTGATGGCTTATTCAATTTCTTTTTCTGAGATGGGATTATTTAAATATTTTGTTTCCTCTTCTGTAAATCTAGATTTTGTAAAAATTCACCCATTTCACCTATTGCTACATAATTGAGCAAAATAGTTCTTAACAATTACCTTAATTTCCTCTTCATTAGAGGTGAGATCACCCTTTTCATCTTTGATACTGTTAATTTGATTCTCTTGTTTTTTATTAGATTAATCAGTAATTTATTTTTCCCAAAGTAACAGCTCCTAGTCTTATTTATTAGTTGAATAGTTCTTTTACTTTCTATTTTATTAATTTATTCTTTAATTTTTAGGATTTACAATTTAGTTTTTATCTGGGGATTTTAAATTTGTTCTTTTTAATTTTTTAAGTGACAAGCCCAATCCATGGATCTATTCTTTCTCTATTTTGTTGCTCTAGGCACTCAGTGATATACATTTTCCCTTGAGTACTGCTTTGGCTGTATCTATCCCCTAGGTTTGATATGATGTCGCCTCATTGTCATTCTCTTTAATGAAGATTGTTTCTATAATTTCTTCTTTGACCCACCAGGTTTGAAGAATTAGATTATTTAGTTTCCAATTAACTTCAAATTTGCCTTTCCATGGACCATTGTTAATTACAAATTTTGCCACATTATGATCTGGAAAAGTGTCATTTATTATTTCTGCTTTTCTGCATTTGTTTGCAATATTTCTATGCCCTAATACATGGTTGATCTTTGTATATGTATCATGTACTTCTGAGAAGAAGGTATATTTCTTTTAATCCCTGTTGAGTTTTCTCCAGATACCTATTAACTCTTAACTTTTCTAGCATTTAATTTACTTCCCTTCTTATTTTTTTGATTCCATTTATCTAGCTCTGATAGGGGAAGGTTGAGATCCCTTACTAGTGTGGTCTTTCTATTTCCTCCTTGAGTTCCTTCAATTTTTCCTTTAGAAATCTAGATGCCATACCATTTGGTGTTTAGTATTGATATTACTCCATTGTTTATAGTTACCCTTTAGCAAAGTGTAATTTCCTTCCTTATCTCTTTTAATCAAATCAATTTCTACTTTGGCTTTGTTTGCTTTCATGATTGCTACTCCTGCTTTTTTTTAGATGATGCACAATAAATTCTGCTCAGTTTCAATGAAAGTAAAGTTTAAACATTGCCCATCACCACCCTTATCTTCCTCTCCCTGTATTGATTTTTCATGCCTCTTTATGTTATATAATTTACCCCATTCTGTCTTTTCCTTCTCTTTTTCCTCAGTGAAATCTTCTCTTTCTGCCCTTGATTGATCTTTTTACCTGTCACTCATATGCATACATATCATATAAATACTTATCATACATCATACCATAATCAGCTTACTTCTTTACCCCCTTTCAGAGTAAATTCCTTCTATATTCTCTACTACTAAGAGTAATTTGAGAATTATAGAAATCCTCTTTTCATGTAGACATAAACATTTTGACCTTAATGAGTCCCTTAAATTTTCTTTCTTATTTACCTTCTCTTATATCTCATATTTGGACTTCAGATTTTTTTTCAGATTTTTTTTTTTCTGGGTCTGGCTTTTTCCTCCAGAATGCTGGATAGTTGACTCAGGGTCGTAAATCCAATTCTTTTGCCTTCCTGAGTATCGTATTCTATGCCTTTTGATCCTTTAATGTAGAAACTGCTAGGTCTGGTGTCATCCTGCTTGTAGCTCCATGAAATTTGAATGGTTTCTTTCTGGCTGATTGAAGTATTTTTTCCTTGGCTTGGTGGCTCTTGAATTTAGCTATTACATTTCTGGAAGTTGTCAATTGAGGATTTCTTTCTGGAGATGATCTGTGAATTCTTTCAATTTCAATTTTATTTTTTTGTTCAAGGATCTCTGGGAAGTTGTCTGTGATAATTTCTCATAATATAATGTCCCAGGTTTTTTCTTCATCAGGTAGTTTTCAGGTAGTTCAAATAATTCTCAAATATCAATAAGATATTTCAAGTTCCTCTGTTTTTTCTTTTAATTCTGCTTTATTCTTTATTTCTCATGAAAGCATTAGTTTTTAGCTGGTTAGTTCTGATTTTTAAGACCTGGTTTTCCTGTCAGTTTTTGGATCTCCTTTTTCAATTGGCCTTTCATCACTTTCCTTTCTCCTTGTATCACTTTATTTTCTTTTTGCATCTCTTTAATTTCTCCACTTGACTTAACCTTGCCTATCTTAATTGGTTTTTGAAGCCTTTTTTGATCTCTTCTGGTCTCTGTATCCAATCCATATTTTTCTTTTGGACTTTACATGTGCTTCCTTTGCTTTCACTGTCCCTTTCTGTGTCTGTACCTTGCTCTTTGTCTCCATAAAAATTCTTTAGAGTTAGGTGCTTTTTTGGTTGTTTACTCATTTTCCCTAATTATAGGTAGGCTCTGTTTTCTGGGAAGTTTCTACTTCCAAGCTAAATAAACTGGGGATCACTAAATCTTTCTAGGACACAAGTTTGGGGACTTCTAAATTCCACGTTGACATAGTGAATGAAGATTCTAGAAGGACCTGAGTTTGTAGACTTTATTGACTAGAAGGATGTGGTGCCCATGACAGCAATAGGAAAGTTGGGAAGAGGGGAAAATTGGGAGTGAAATGTAATGAGTTCTGTTTTGTTGAATTTGAGGTGTCTAGATCTTCTTTGGAAAAGGTGGACTTCAGGTGGGAGATTAGGGCTGAATATATAGATCTAGGGATCATCTGCATAGAGATAGCTGAGTTCTGGGGAGCTGATGATACCCATCACCACATCAGGAGAAGAGAAGAGGACCTAGGAAGGAAGGAGGCTAAGAAGGAACAGTCAGGTAGGAGAACTGGGAGAGAGTAACCTGGAGGAGAAAGCCTTTGATCATATCAAAGGCTGCAAGAAGGGCAAGAAGAATGAAGATTGAGAAATGGTGATTAGATTTGGCAATAAAATCATAGAGAACCCCGAGAGAGCAGTTTCAGTTGAATAAAGACTAAAAGCTAGATTGCCTAAGAGTGAGTGAGTGAGAAGAAATAGATGCAGATCATATAGATAGCTTTGTTAAAGAGAAGGGGAAGGGAGGGAAGTTAGCTGGTGGGCAAGATTTCTTTCATGATTGAGAAAAAAGGGGCATATTTTAGAGAGGGAGGGTCAGGATGAATAGAAGGGGCAATCTCTGTAGATGGGAGGGGATAGGATTAAGATACATATAAATGAGTTTGTCTTAATCAGAAGAAATATCACCTCTTTATGTATCTTAATAGCTCAGAGGTTAGATGGGGAGTTGGTGCTGTGGAAGGCTAGAGAGGGATAAGACATTTTAGATTAACTGCTATGGTGAGCGGAATCTTGCTGCATACATTTGAGGTAATTCTGGTTCATGCGGTTTTGCTATTTTCTATTTGTTTTCTGTACCTGCTCTTTTATAAATATCCTCAGTGATTGTCATTTTAAAATATTTTTGTATGTCTCATAAGAAGGGGTGCTGGATGGAAACCACATTTTAGGGCAATGTGTGTAAACTTGAATAAATAGGCATTTAAAAAGGGATTGCTTCGCTATTTAAATTGGCACAGTTTGAAAAACACATGAAAACTTGGTACTACTTTCCTAAATGGGGCAGATCTACTTTTGAGGGCAGGAATGATTTCATTTCTATTTTTGCTCTAGCACCCAGCACTGGACATTGTAGACATTTAGCCTACATTTATTGAATTGAACTTATCCATATTTATTCATTTGAGTGGTAATTTTTTTTCTCTTTAGGAGTAGAGGCGTATCTCATTTTGGTGTGCTCACTCCACTTGGAAGTGTTCTGTTGGAATAATGATGATAGACATCTATCAATTAGAACTCTGGTTTGCAATGATATCTAACTTCTTTTTTCCCTCTTCTTTCATCCTAGTCCATTGATGACTTAAATAAATGGGCTCTACTTCTTGTTTCTCCTTTCATTTATCCGGACGATGTTCTTGAAGCAGAACACATAGCCTTTGTGATAGAAAGCATTTTGCTACGAAGTCAGAATTTACAGACGTCATTTTTCCCTTCAGAAACGGTGAGTGACATTTTTCTTACTTGTCTTGAGCTTATTAGCTCCGAATAGCAGTGGTTTTTAACAGTTACTATTCTACTCTCTGGAGAGAGAGGACTGTGTGTTAATCATCTACTCACACGGTTTATCAGGAGCGCGATGGCAAACTGAATTTAACAGACATTGTTGTTCTTCTCTAGTTCCGACCCACTGAGACTCGCCTCTTGCCTCGCTTATAGTTAAATGTCCTTTGCAGTGCCTTTCAAACAGTATTGCTTTTATCTCCTTGCTTTGTTTATTTATCCAAACCCTTGCCTTACCTCTTAGATTCAGTACTGTGTATCTCCAAGCAGAAGGAAGGTAAGAGTGGGCGCCCGCGATCTCTTTGTGTGAAAGGAGACCGGATTCTCCTTGGAGGCGAGCCCCCCGCTGTCATCAGTTTGGGTTCACACCTTCAGGAGGAAGGGGAGGACGCTGGTGCCCCTGCCCTGTGGCGTTCGGAGTGTCCAGCTGCTCTGACCCCCCTCGGGCTCTTCCTACAACCTTTTTACAATTTGCTCTTCTCCCCTTCACCTCTTTATTGCTCTCATCCACTGCCTGCCAAGTCATTCTGGGTTTTCCAGTGTCTTCATTGTAAAATTCCTCTGACTAAACGTTCTGCACCTTTGTTCAGGCTGCTTAGAATTCCTTGACCTGCACTGCCCGCCTCTTGATCTTTGCCTTCAGCTGTCTGACTCTCTTTGGCTTCCAGTTCCTGGGCGGTCTTCCATATCGCGTTGAGACCCTCGCCTTTAGAACTCCACGTTTTGCATCATCGCACGTTCCCTAGGGTTCGCCTTTTCCTTTCAGGGGTGTCCCTTTGTTTCCAGACATTCGCTGCCACAAAGCCCTTCTGTGAACATTAACCTGGGAGTATTTGCGTAGTCCCGGGGGACAAGCAGGCTTCTTGTGGACTAGTCCTTTGGTCTCTAAAGCCACTTCCCAGCTTTTCTTTTGGGCACTGCTCTGTGCTGCGCATCTATGTGCACGTGTCATGTGTGTGTGTGCGCGTGTGCGCGTGTGCGTGCGTGTGTGTGCGTGCGCTCATGTGTGTGTGCGTGCGTGTGTGCGTGCGCTCATGCGTGTGTGTGCGTGTGTGTGCGTGTGTGTGTGTGTGTGTGCGTGTGCGTGCCTCCCGCCTGCTCTGGCTGCGCGGGTTTCCTTGTCTATTGACTCTCCTGGTGGCTGTCCTAGTTCTCTGCCCCTCGTAGTGGGGGTGGCCGTGCTGGGACCCACGTGGTTGTCTGACTGGCTCGTCAGGCCAGTGCGAATTGGAAAGACTCCCCCAAAGGATGAACGTTCGGGGGGACGTCCTCGAACTGGGGCCTCAGCTCTCTTCTGAGATGCTGCCCCTCTGCTTTGCTTCCGCAGCACGGAGCCTCCTTTGGCGCAGGCGGCCGGGCGCGACGGTCCTCGGGGTTAACGTTGAAGTTGGGTTTCTCTGCTAAAAGTATCCTGTTTTCATGAGGTTTGTCAGAGATGAAGAACTAAAGAAAATGCAAAATAAGAAAGAGGCGGTAACAAGCGGCTGCCCTTTGGCCGTCTCGCCCCGACTGCGGATCTCCGACGTTCGCCCCCCCCCCCCCCCCCCCGCAAGCGTGCCCCGCACACCGTGGAGAGCTGGCCTGCCCTTCGCCTGCCTGAAGAACCCCTTTGGAAGCTAAGGAGGCCGTCCTTGTTGACAGACTGACCTTTACCCACGGGAACGGGCCAGCTACAAAGCTAGGAAGCCCTTCATTCATGACACTTTTGCTTTCTTCCGATCCGCTCTACGATAGAGTGGCAGGGGCCACTGGGAGTGAGTGACGCGCCCAGGGTCACCCAGCGAGGAAGGGTCTGGCCACATTTAAACTCAGGAGTCCGACTGCCACCCACCTGGGCGTTTTCTTGGCAGTGATCTAGCTGACCCGTGGGAGTGGAAAACGGAGATTCGAGCTCTGGACTCCATTCCCCAGGAGTCCTTGCTAGCTCCCAGAATGCCCTCTGATCTCACTGAATTCTCACCTGGGCCGAGATCGAGAAGGGGTTTGACCTGATTGCAGAGGCGTTTGTCTCTCTTTTTGGACTTCCGTGTTGGAGCAGACGCGTCTCTTCTATGATGTGAGGTTATCTTGTCTAGGCCTCTGGCCTAGGCACGTGTTTTCTTCTTCGTAATTTCTTTAATCCTTAATCTTTCCTAAACCTCATAAAATATAATACTCCTTGCAGAGAGAAACTAATTTCTACCTGCCTCAGTTTCCCTAAAGTTTAATCTTACAGGAGTAGTTGAGGCTTCCTTCCAGACACGTTAGATGCCGAGACAGCCATATCCTGGACCAGATGGCACTTACAGTCTTTACAGCACCACCGGGGAGCTCCTCCAAGGCATATCGATACAGAGGAGGATGAACTGGAGCCAGGACCAGCCACCTCCACGCACAGGGGGTCCACAGTGACTGAGGCACGGGGATGGAGAGATACCCAGTAGAATAAGGAGGCGCCGCCAGAATACTCCCTTCCAGGCACAGCTCTGGGAAATTCTGCTTGTTCTCCTGGGCTCCCTCTCCCTCTCCCTGCTTCGAGTTCTTCTCTGTGCTAGAACACTGCTGGCCCTGCTCTCACTCTGCTTTTCCCTCTTATAGTGGATCTGGGCATCCAGTCTGGAGATGGAGCAGTTGCCACATTGCCTTGACTCCTTTGACAAGGACATGGCTCTCATTTCTCCATTTCTGCCATGCAGACTCATCTGCGGGAGAAAGGAAGAAAAAGACCCCCAAATCTTTCATTTTGAAGAGTCTGAAAACAGACTCTGTGTCCCCCCTTGACTCTCAGGGTCCCATGGGCTGCCCAGGGCAGGCTCCCTTTCTATTTTCTTGAGAAGTTATTCATTTGGGGGGGCTTCTGTTAGGAGCAGAATCTACTGAGCTTTCTCATCTAGAGATGTTTTCCCCTAGAACAGGGGTTCTTAAGTCTTTAGAAAAATTTTTGTTTGTTTTATGGATCCCTTTGACAAATTTGGTGAAGCCACTTTTTCAGAATAATGTTTTATTTTTTATTTTTGTAAACCTTTAGCTTTTGACTCAGCATCAATACTGGGTCCTGGTTCCAAGGCAGAAGGGTGGTCAGGGCTAGGTGGTTGGTGCCTTGCTTCAGGTCACATAGCTACAGAATAGTGTTTTTAAATTCATCAAATATGCAAGAAATTACAATAATAAAGCATAAAGGAAGCTAATTATATAGTTAACAAAATATTTGAAAAATAAGATCATGAATCCCAAGTTAAGAACCCCTGCCCTAAAAGCTAATGAAGTCTGGAGACTTAATTCAGAGGACTAAATCTTGAACTTTAGGCATAATTTTTTTAAATTACAATTTTTTTCAAATGAAGATTCTTCTTCTTTCCCTTCTGCCTCCCCCTCCCCCATTTCCATTGAAAAAGTAAGAATTTTCTCTTAGAAAATTCTTTTTGCAGTCAAGCAAAACAAATTCCTTCATAGGTTAGGTTTAAAGGTTATATTTCACAGTATTCTGTACTCTTTGAGTTCGTTGACTTCCTGACTCTGTCAGGAGTGGGTGGCCCATTTCATCCTGAATCTTCGGTAATCATGATTTGTCATTTATTGATCAGATTTCCTAAGAATTTCTTTTTTTTTTTTTTTTTTTTTTTTTTTTATTTTTTTTTTTAAATATATTTTATTTGGTCATTTCCAAGCATTATTCGTTGAAGACATAGATCATTTTCTTTTCCTCCCCCCCCCAACCCCCCATAGCCGACGCGTAAGTCCACTGGGCATTAGATGTTTTCTTGATTTGAACCCATTGCTTTGTTGTCCTAAGAATTTCAAAGTTGATTACAATGCTGTTATTGTATACGTTGTTTTTCTGGTCCTGCACACTTGGTTCTGCATGAGTTTATACCCAAGTCTTTCCAAGTTTCTCTGAAAGTGTTCCCGTCATCATTTCTTATAGCACAATTGTATTCTATCACATTCATGTCCATAATTTGCTCTCCTATTCCCAAGTGATGGCTACTATGCTACTTTCCACTTTGCCACTGCAAAAAAAGAGCTGCTATAAATATTTTTGTACATGCTTCAAGTTTGTTTTGCTTAGGACTAATCTTCCCTTTAATCTACCTTTTCTTTTATTTCCCTTTTCTCTTTCCCCTGTTCCTTCTTTTTTCCCTGTTGAGTGAATTCTGTATTTCTGTATTCTGTCACCAACTCTGATATATTATTTCCCTCCTTTGATGAATTCAGATGATAATGAGGTTCAAAGGTCACTTGATCCCCCTCTCATCCTTTTTTTCTATAAGACTTGTATACCCCAATTATATGAGGTAATTTTTCCCATGCTCCCCCAACCCATATGTTCCTCTTCCCTCTCCTTTACATTTTTCTTTTAAGATCAAAAGGACATGATAAACTATTGCTTCTAAAGCCTTCTGCCTAATTGGATGCTGTCTATTGCCCTGGCTGATAATAGGAGTTCAAGGGGATCCACATATATATCACCTCCCAATATTAGAATGTAAACAGGCTATCTTTGTTTCATCCCTTATGATCATTCATTGATTTTTACCTTTTTATATTTCTCATGGATCCTTGTGTTTACACTATGGTGTTTTTATTACAGCTCTGAGCTTTTTATCAGGAATGTTTTGAAGGCCTCCCATAGAATTATCTTCAGTTTTCCTGGTTAAATTATTCTTGGTAGTAAGCCTTTGGGAACATCCCATTCAGAGTTCTCTGGTCCCTTATAGTAGTAGCTTTGGAATAATGTATATAATCCTGAAAGATTTCTTGGTACTTTAATTCTTTCCTTTGTTTACTTGCAGTGCTTATTCTTTGGCTTAGAAACTCTTGATTTTGATTATAATGTTCTTGTGAGTTTTGATTTTGAGATTTCTTTTGGAAGTAAAAAGTAGTGTGCTTTATATTTCTATTTTTGGCATCTGGATCTCAGAGCTAGGCAGTTTTCTTTTCTTTTTTTTAACATAATGCATTAAATTTATTATATACTTAATTTCAATGTAATAGAAATGTGCATTTTCTATATGATCCCATTTTTTTTTTCTATTTTGTATGTAGAGATTTTTATTTTGGATGAGAGGGAGGTATTTAAGTTCCTAATGGAAAAAACAACAACAGCATTGTTTGTGGCTTAGCAGTCACATGTACTAATTCGCTCCTTCAGTACCATAGGACCTATCTGGGATAGGATCATTCCGTTAGGGACAGAGAAGAAGAAGATAACAGTAATTGATTAAACCTGCTCAGACGTACCCAGGCCACTATTTGTTGACCTGATTTATAATTATCTAGAGATCTAAAGCAGGATAACTTTGAAAATCACATATTGAATTTATTATGTAGCTGAAAAGAAAAGTGACCTATGCCTAATAGAGATTCAGTTTCATATCCATATTTCTTGTGTTCTTTATATATGGAATTTAAGTATATACATACACACAAACATTTTATGTATATATATATATACATATATATATTTATTTATGGAGAGAGTTTAGGGAAATGCTCATTTTCAGCTTATTATTATTATTATTATTATTATTATTATTATTATTATTGTTTTTCTGGGGGGTGTATCCAAAAAAGAGAACTTGCTGAAGATTTATTGAAGTGATAACTACACATTTCTGGTCATTCACATGGGTACAAATGATACTTCCAGAAGGAACTCAAAATGTATTGCTAATGAACTATTTTTTTCTTTGTTAAAACCTTTGCCTTAGAATTGAAAATAACTATTGGCTCTAAGGCATAAGAGTAGTAAGAGCTTGGAAATTTGCTTTAAGTAACTTACTTATGGCTGGGAATGGTCTGAGACAAGATTTGAACCCAGGTTCTCCTAATTCCAGGCTTGGCACTCTATCCACTGTGCCACTAATGAACTCTGGGTCAAAAATAATAACCCTGGGTCAGAGATTGTGTTTTCCTCATTGTTCCTTCTTGAATATGGGATGGAAAGGAGAAAAATTAGTTTGGGAACTAATTTTTAACTAAGTTATTAAACAGTTGATATCTGAGAATAGGATTTCAATGTCTGGATTATAGATTACAACATAGCATTGATAGATTCCTGCTAGAGGTGGAGTACATCTGCTATGTCAATGTATTTGCTAGATGTCCATCAGATTTTTAAAAACAATCTTTAACCCAAAAGATCCAGGGAAGGGGTTCCCAAAGATACATATTATATATAATGGATACAAAGAATAGTAGCTAATATACCTACACATTGAAAAGAGATAATATCTGAAGAAGGAGACAGTGGTGGAATTCATGACCTCACTGGCTATATAGAAATACTAATAATTTGGACAATGAACAAGAGAAACTAAAGATGTGGGAGGGGACAGATTTGGCCACATAGCTATTACTTAGGTTTGGTGGGTTGAAATTTATTATGATTATCATTATGTTTATTTCCTCGTGTGAGGAAATCCAGGAACTAGAGGTAGGAAGTGTGATGGAGAATGAAGGTCAAAGGGGGAGAAACAGAAGTGATTTTATCATTGCAGTAAACTATAAGCCACTTAGACACTAAGGAAATAGATGAGGAGTTTGGGAAACATAAGGAATTTGGCACAGAGATCAGAAAGTAGTGATTTTAGTTATCCAGAAATTTGCAGGATATTTTTCTCTTTTACAAAAGCAGAATACTGTTTAATACTATAAAAAATATCCTGTATCAGAATCCTTCAACATATGTATATTGTATCACATTGTTTTACAGTAAATTCTGTGTATCCTCTATTCTTGAGCTCATGATAGAGAAGTAATCTGGACATTCAAAAGGCAGATTTTGAAGGTGTCAACGAAAAGACAAGCTCAATAGAGAAAATGCTTTAGAAGAAGTCACCCAAGGAGTTGACTCAAGACTCAGGAATGGAATTTTGACAACACAAAGGGATTTCTTTGAGGAGACGACTCACAAATCAGCTTAGATTTTAAAAGAAATTTAGAAAATGGAAGCAATGTCAGATCACAAAAGAATATGTGGATGAAGAATGGTCCTGTAAAAATAGGGTCAGGAATACAAAAGCTAGAATGAAAGAGAAATCAAGGACAAAACAAGATTTGTTTTTTAGCTGTGCTAACATAAGAAGGATCTAAAGAGAGATAGTCTTAAGGAGGGGGTAAGGCACAATGATAACTGACAAGAAGGATGGCAGAGCAACTCATTTCTAAGTTTTCTTCTGTTTTCTTTGCCAAAGAAAATGACTTTTATTGTACTGGAGATGACAGAACAAAAACAGCTAATAGGAAATTGTTAAGTAAGGAAGATTGGGAAATGAGCATCTAGCTATGCTTGATGAATTTAGGCTGTGAGGAATGGCATTCTGAAAGTACTGGCACTGAATGCACTTTCTGAGAGAACCAAAAGATCAAGCAGAATAGGAGAGGTCCTATAAAACTGGAGAAAGGGCAGTTATCCTGATTTTCAAAAGAAGGGAGAGAGAGCTGAGACTGCAAACTAAAATTTAGTGATCATCCCTTTGATTCTTAGGAAAACTGAAAAAGATCATTAAAGAAATAATTGGTAAGCATGTAAACAGGAAAGTAGAGATTACAGTCAGCCTACTTTCTTTACCTCCCTTTTGACAGACTATTTACTACTAAATTAATACATGAGGGAAATATTGTAGATATAGTTTTCCTTAATTTGAATATTTTCCCCTTTCCTCTGTGCTTTTGATTTTCCAGACTTTAGCACTAGACTATGTCTTACCACTCTTGCCCTGTAACATTCATCAGTCCTTGTGGTCTGAAATATCCCTCTGTGATGCCAGCTCCCCTTTCCCACTGGTAATTTCCTCCTAAGGCTTCTATTTTTATGGCAGGGACCAGGCAAGCTACTCTTTATTCTTTTTCTAGTTGTACTTCTGACTTTCTGGACCTGAGCCACATACTTTTGTCTTTCCCACTTCTTACTCTTTCAGTTGAGGAAGTCTCAAGTCATAATATCCTTTTGCTCCTTTATCAATTGGGGTATGGCTTATTATGTCAAATAGTTTGTTTAGTATTGCTACTTGTTGTTCTTTGAATGTTTGATAGAATTCACTTGTGACTTCATCAGGCCCTTTGGATTTTTTCTTAGTGAGTTCTTTGATTGTACTTGTTTGCCATATTTTTATGCCTTAGTACATGTCAATCTTTGTGAATGTACCATGTGTTGCTAAGAAGGTGTATTCCTTTTGTCCCTATTTATTTTTCTCCACAAATCTATTAACTCTAGTTTTCCTAAGATTTCATTCACCTCTCTTACCTCTTTCTTGTTTATTTTTTGGTTTGATTTGTCTAGATCTGATAGAGGAAGGTTCAGGTCTGTTATTAGTATAGTAAAACTATACTAATATTTGTTCTTTCCTTTCGCTCCACCAATTTTTCCTTTAGAAATTTGGATGCTCTACCATTTGGTGCATACATGTGGAGTACTGATATTTCCTCATTGTCTAATATTGCCTTTTATCAGGATGTAATTGCCTTCCCTATCTCTTTTAACTAGATTTTCACTTTGGCTTTGTGACTCCTGCCTTCTTTTTCTCATTTGATGCTCATCCTTTAACCTTTACCCTGTGTGTGTCTACCTGCCTCATGCGTATTTCTTGTAGAAAACATATGGTAGGATTTTGGTTTTTAATCCACTCTTCTATTTGCTTGCATTTTATGGGTGAGTTCATCCCATTCACACATAGACTTATAAATACCACCTGTGGATTCCCCAACATTTGATTTCCTCTCTTACTCCTGCCCTTTTCACTATTTCCTTCTATACCAGTGTTATTGTTTTTGTTTGTTTGTTTGTTTGTTTGTTTTAAACCCTTCTGTCTTGGAATCAATACTGTGTATTGGCTCCAAGACAGAAGAATGGTAAGGGCTAGGCAATGGGGGTCAAGTGACTTGCCCAGGGTCACACAGCTAGGAAGTGTCTGAGGCCAGATTTGAACCTAGGACCTCCCATCTCTAGGCCTGGTTCTCACTCCACTAAGCTACCCAGCTGCCCCCCCAGTGTTATTGTTTTTAATCAGTTCCCCCTAATTCCCACTCTTATTTTTTTTTAAACTTGCCTTTCTCCCCCTCTTCCTTTCTTATTCCCCTCTTATTTTCTTCATGGTCTTTTTAAACTTCACCCCCTGCCTCCCTTGTATTGCTTCCTCACCACCCTTCTCTTTTTTACCCTTCTACTCTCTGTAGGACATGAATCAGTTCTCTTCCCCAATGGATATTATTATTCTTCCCTCTCTGAGTCAGTTTCAATGCACATAAGAAGTATTTCCTGTCTCCAACCTCTTTACCCTTCCAATGTATTGGTGTTCTCCCCCTGCCCCCACCATGCGCTTCTTTATGAAATACAATTTTACCCCATTTTGATTCTTTTCCCATTTCTCTTAGTAGTAACCTCTTTTTTACCTCTAGTTTGAAATATATTTATACGTACATATATATATATGCATATATAAATATATATATTATATATATATATCTTGAAATTTTGTCCTATACAGTTTATCACTGTTCCCTCTAAGTATAATTCTTGTTGCTACCCAGGTGATAATAACAATTTTTAAGAGTTACCAGTATCATTTTTTCTTATAGGAATACAAATAATTTTAACTTATTGGGCCCCGTAAAAATTTTTTTTTTCCTTTCTTAATTACCTTTAGGGGATTCTCTTGAGTTCTGTGTTTGGACATCAAATTTTCTGTTTAATTCCAGTCTTTTATTTATGAATGTTGGAAGTCTAATATTTTATTAAATGTCTATACTTTCCCCTGCAAGAATATAGTCAGTTTTGCTGGGTAGTTGATTCTTAGTTGTAGACCTCGTTCCCTTGCTTTCTGGAATATCATATTCCATGCCTTTTTTTTCCTTCAGTGTAGATGCAGCCAAATCCTTTGTTATCCTGTGGTTCTATGGTATCTGAATGACTTCTTAGCAGCTTGTAATATTTTTTCCTTGGTCTGGTAGTTCTTGAATTTGGCTATTCCTGTGTGTTGTCAATTCAAAATTAAATACAGGAGGTTGTGTGGAATCTTTCAATCTCCATTTTCCCCTCTAGCTCAGGAATGGGGGAGGTTTTTTTGGATAATTTCCTGTAGGATGATGTCCAGGCTTTTTTCTTTTGTCATGATCTTCCAGTAGCCCAATAATTCTTAAATTATCTCTCCTGACTCTTTTTTCAAGGTCTGACACTTTGTGAATGAGGTGTTTCTTTTTTCCTCAATTTTTTCATTCTTTGATTTTGGTTTATAAATTCTTGCTGCCTTGTGAAATCATTTACTTCTAATTGTTGGATTCTAGTTTTTAAAGACCGAATTTCATCCCTGGCTTTTTGGTTATCCTTTTCCTTTTGATCTTTCATCTTCTTTGCCTCATTTTCAAGCTGGTTAATTTTGGCTTTCAAGATGACTTATTTTTATTCTTTCCAGGTGATTTATTTTGCTTTTTAAGTTCATTTCCTAGTTGTCTTCAGCTTCTCTTAATTGCTTTTTGAATTTTATTTTGAGTTCTTCCATAGCCTGTGTTTTTGCTTGGTGTTCCTTGGTCCTCCTCTGTTCCATTTTCTCATTGTTCATTACCTGGATAGAAGCTGTCGATTATAATTTTTTCCTTTTTTTGTTGTTTACTCATTTTCCCCTCTCACCCCCCTCCAATTGTCTGTAGTCTTGCTCCTCTCATTATTTTCTGGATCTGTGAGTTTGGGTTGTTCAGTCCTGAAAGGGTTTTTTCTCTGCTCTGCTGATTGACTAGGTTAGGCTGATGGTATTGATGAGCCCCGAGGTCAGATCTTCCCCAGCTGGCAGCAGAGGCTGAAAAGGAGCTGGGTTTCCCACCCTGTTATAAAGGTTGTAGACTTTGTAGTGGTTACAGCCAACCCCCTTGGAGCTTAGTCTGCAAGGCTCTCTGATCAGTTTATGGGGGAGGGGTGTTGGAGCTTGAACTTCCCTGCCCTCAGAAGGCTTCTTATCTGCCCTATTAATAAGAATTAAGCCGGGGCAGATTTGATCTGCAGAGCTGGATGTGCCCTGAGGCCAAAACCTCCAGAAGGGGTCCGGGTGGGGTGGGGCAAGATGGAGTGTCTTGGCTGGGACTAGACTGCCTTCTCTGCTCCTCTCCTTCAGCTGCCTCCCCACCACCTGTGTTCAATGCCCCAAGCCTGCACAGTTGTGCCAGCAAGGTACTTCCTCTGGACTAGTGCCCTTGCCCAGCCCTGCTGGAGGCTTAGCACTGTAGGTGGGGATGAAGTCCTGGGACTTACCTTCTTCTTTCCCCTTCAACCCAGACTTTTTGGGGGCGCACCCAGTTGAGTCCAGCAGGAGCGTTCCCTAGCTCTGTCCTGTTGTTAGATTTGGTTTTTAGTCCCCTTGAAGCATTGGGGGTTTGTTTGTTTGTTTGTTTGGTGAGGAAGGGTTTTGTGGAGGTCTGGGCTTTTGCTGCCTCTAAGCTGCCATCTTGACTGTACCCATGCAATCTTTTAAAGACCTTTAGGCATAATTCCATATTGCCTCCAGAATGGCTGGATTAATTCACAACTCCACCAGCAATGCATTAGTGAGGACTGTTTCTTGTAGCTTGCATTTGCTTCCCATTGCTTGTTGCCTTTTCTTGCTTTTAGGAAACCTTTTGAGGAGTGTCATCTAATTTTTGTGGAGAAGATAAGAGAAAGAATAAATGATAAGATCTTAAATCACAAATGATTGGATTAAAAGAATGGTTGTTAGTTTGTTAATGTTAGTATGTCTGTGCTTGGGCCTGAGTTATTTACATTTTTATCAGACTTGGAAAAAGCCTAACTGGTATATCTACCACAACTAGGCGGGAAACTTCACACACTGAACGATGCTTAGGATGCAGAAGGGTTTTGAAGAAGGGTAGAGTATTAGGCGAAGAAGAAGATACTCAATAAGGATAAGCAAAGTCTTGCATGTGGGGATGAACAATCAACTTCACAAGGATAAGATAGAGGAGTTATGGTTAGACATCAGTTCCAAAGAAATGTCTGGGAGTTTTAGTGGACGACACTCATTGTGTCAGCAGCCCCAAAGCTGAGCTAATGAGATCGTGAACTAGATCAGGAATGGTATACCTGGCAAGGATACTGCCATTGTTCTTGCCCATGTCACAACTCATCTCAAGCACTGTATTGAGTTCTGGGCAACATGGTTTAATAGGGACATTAAAAAGCTTAAAGAGTTTCTCGAGTGATCGATGAGATTGGTGAAAGGGCTTTCAGTCCATGATCTATCCCCTGAGGGAACTGGGAAATAATAAGTCTGGAGAAAGTAAGATTCAGGGAGGACATAATTTTATTTTAAGTATGTGAAGCTTGTCCTGTGGAGTAGGGCTTTGGATTTATTTTGTTTGTCCCCATCCGGGTTATATGTTTTTTTCATTTAGGTTCTTTTTCTTTGATCTGTTTGGGATACAAAAGTGGTATTTCTGGGTCAAAAGATTTTCATAGTTTTATAGCTATTTGGGCAGAGTTCCAAACTATTTTCCAGAATAGTTGGACCAGTTTACAACTTCCCCAACAGTATCCCAATTTCTCCACATCCTCTCCATTCTTTTCTGTCACTTTACCCAATCTGATAGTTGTGAGGTGGTATCTTAGAGTTGTATTAATTTGCATTTCTCTAATAATTAATGATTTAGAACATTTTTTCTATGACTACTGATAGCTATGATTTCTTTCTGAAAACTGCCTGCATATCCTTTGACTGATTGTCAATTGGAGAATACCTCTTATTTTTATAAATTTGTCTTAGTTCTCTATATATTTGAGATGTGAGATTCTTTTTAAAATTTATTTAGTCAATTTGTAATATTTTTCCTTGGCTACAAGAATCCTTTTCTTTCCCTCCCTCCCCTCCCCTCCCCCTTCCAGTAGCTGACACACAAATTCCACTGGGTTTTACATGTGTCCTTGATCAGAACCTATTTCCATGTTGTTGATGTTTGCACCAGGGTGATCATTAGAGGCTCCATCCCCAACCATGTCCCATTTAATCAAGCAGGTGTTTCTACTCCCACCGTTTTTCCTCTGAATGTGGATAGTGGTCTTTCTTGTAAACCCCCCCCCCGCCCCCCCCCCCCTTTCTCTATTTTGGCAGCATTGGTTTTGTCTGTGCAAAAACCTTTTAATTTCTGAATTCAAAACTGTTAGTTTTATTTCCCTTGTTTGGTCATCAGATCTTTCCTTATTCACTTGATTAACATAGCATTAAAAGTGTAAATTAGTTTTGATACTATTGTCATTTTGTGTGTGTGGCCCAGTCATAAGCACTGAATTTCTTTAGCTTATTGAAGTTGTTTTATTTCTTTAAGGAAGACTTTGTCATTGAATCTTTAAAAAAGTCTGTGTGTGCTGTTAAGCATTAGCTTTTAGAAAGATTTCCAACAATAAATGTTGAAACAGGAATTTCTGATTAATACTCCGTTAACCAGAAATTTCCGTTAAATGAGATACCTATTACTTGAGTAATCTCAATAACCATTATTATACTGTGCAGCTTTAAAATTAAAAATGGGCTTATTTATGCCTTTCCTCTTTATAACCTTTTTTATGGGGAGAGTGAGAATGCATTTTCATGCCTTTGGGATTATGTATCATCTGTCTTTTTAGTCTAGTATTATGTAGCTCATAGACGTCTTTTCTCCACTTACACAGCTATGCTAGTTTATTAGGCTTTGATTGCTTTTCATCTAGATTATTTCAGTACCCTTCTAACTGGTTTCCCTGCCTCAGTGAAATCTCTTCCTACACTAATCCTGCTTCTACTTTAAGAGATTTTCTGAAGTATAAGCCTGACCATGTAACTTTTATCTCTCTCCCTTCTAATCTCCCTAACCTCCCTCACTCCTACTTCTTTAATATGCTACATTGTCTCCCCTTTACCTTCAGGATCAATAATAGCACCAAACCAATAATATTAGCATGTTAAATTTTTTGAAGCACTTTGGGAATATTATTTTATTTGAACCTTATAACTGGGAGGTAGCTATTATTATTATTATCCCCATTTAATAAATGAGAAAACTGAGGCAATCTAAAATAAAAATAGCAAAAGAATACAAGCTAATGAAATTATTTTCTTAGCTTATTTTATGAAAAGTGTGGGGAGAGATGACTTTTTTGTTTAAAAATATCTATATTAATCTCTTGTCTTTTATTTCGTCTCCTCTCTCTTTAGATTGTAAAGTGGTCGGACTGTTGTTTGCCTTTAGCCTATAGTCCCGGGGAGCCTTATAAGCTCTTTGCTGAAGCAAGTGTAGATAATTTCAGCAAGTTGGGCATAGCATTCATGGAAAATAGGCTCCAAATGGATAATGGAATGGTACCACAAAAGATTGTCTGTAAGTATCTTAGAATCTCTGGCTTCGTTTAAAATTCAACTCAATTGCCACATTCTGCAGGTCTTAACTTAGTTCTATCTTCTACTCTGTAGTAATCTTATCATTGTTTATATTTTCTCCCTTTAGGATGGAAGTCTGTCAGTCTGTCTCTGTGTTTTTAGCTCCTTTGTCCTTCTACTTTACTCTATCTGTCATCATGAATGTTCTTGTGTAATGTTATGCCTCTTCCTTTGGGGTGTATACATTTTAAATTCAAAGTGCCCAGAAAATATTAAAATGAGCTATTTCTATAAAACATTGGATTCATAGTATAATAGACCTATAGTTAGAAGGAAAGTCATCGATTACCTTAGCCTTCTCCTTCCTTCTACTCTCCTTATTTATAGATGATGAAGAAACTTACACTCAGGTCAAGTAACTAGCCCACGATCACAATATAGTAGATGTCAGAAATAGAATTCTAACCCAGATCTTTTGACTCTTTCTCCTTACACCAGCAGCATTTTCTTTTTATTCCTGGAGCCTTGTTGGGAAGTTCCTGAATGTTTATGAACTTCATAACCAACAACAAAAACCAATCACCATTTATTAGCTTAGAATCAAATGAACTAATAGCCGTCAAACAAGTGAAAAAAATTTTTGTTCTGTTTTTTTCCAGGTCTTTCTTTAGCTTTTTGTCTTTTCTCTCTTTTTCTTCCTTGAATAAAAAGCATCTATTTGTCTTACCTTTGAATAAAGTTTCCACGTAATGTCAGTTTGCAGTCTCTTTTGTGTTAATTTAGTTAACTTTTTGAATATAGGAATACATTGGGGATTTATAGGATGTTATGAAAAGAATTTTCTCAGTGAAAACAAACAATTCTTCCCTCTTTATGCCCTAGCTGTACACTTTCAGGACTCGATGCTGAAAGAGCTCCAGCAGTTGACATCCTCCAAGGTCCTAGAAGTGGAAGAATTGACTTCAGACTTACCTTTTGAAACCGTGCCTGAATTGGAAGAGATGGAGCATTTAGGTGGAGATGACAAAAAAGTTCAAGATGAGGAGTATGATCAGAAGAAAATCCGTGCTTCTCCAGAGGAACCCACCAATGCGCCAGAAAAAGGAGTTGACCTTGATGACCACCATCACTTACATCTATCGAGCTGCCATGAATGCTTGGAACTAGAAAGCAGCACCATTGAATCTGTCCGGTTTGCATCTGCAGAAAACCTTCCTGATCTTCCTTATGACAATCTAGAGGGCAGGGCTGACACAACCTGCCCTACTAGACAAGGGCAGAGAGTCAATATTAGTGGGAAGCCACCAAATATTTTGCTCTTTGTGGGCTCTGACCACCAGGAAGCACAACCGAGATTCCAGCAGCTCCGTTCCCTTTTGACTGACTGTGTTGATACTGATAGTTACATCATCTACCATCTGCAGGAGAAGAATGTGCTCACTGATCCATGGTTGGATAACTCTTTATTGTTGGTCATTGCCACAGAGGAACCCATTTCTAAAGCAATTTGCCAGAAGTTCATGACGTACCTCTCCCAAGGTGGGAAAATTCTGGGGCTCTCTTCCTCCTTCACATTTGGTGAGCTGCAGCTGAGAAGCAAAGAGGAACTTAAGAAGACGATTCAGACGTTGGTTTTTTCCAAGGCTGATCACAATGAAATGAAACTGAATGTGCTGACTAGTGGCTGTATTTATGAAGGAGGCCCTAGGGAGCTTCTCGGTCCTGGAAGGCTCAAGGGTTACTTAGAGAACATAGACAAAGACAAGATGATTGTGCATTTACCTTTTGGAACAAATGGAGGAGAAGCTATTCTTTGTCAGGTATGAAGGACAGAGCTTATAAGAAATTTGTTAACTTTTTTAAGGGCTTTTGCTTTAAAAAGGTTGAGATCATTTTTTTTTACTTAATTGAAACTGAACTTAGGCTTTTTTTTGTGTATACATCTTAAATAATGCAAATCCTTTCAGTGAGGATGATCTTTGAAATAACCTTCTGATTAATTAGGAGAAACCGTTCAAGCTTTATTGTAGAAATTTTTTCTAAAACGTCTGTTCTTTGAGTTAGTAAAAAGAGCAGATCCTTTGTGTGGTTTAGTATTTTGCAATGCCTCAGGCTTCTCATTTTGAACATAAGTGCTTAAGGTGTAGAGAATAGAGCTGACTATATATATATATTTTTTTTTTAATTGTTTTTAAAATTTTTATCTTATTTTATTTTCAATTCTGAATTCTCTCCCTCTTGCCTCTTTCCCAATTATCAAGAAGGCAAGAAAAATAAAAAAAAAATAAAATAAAAATAAATAAAATAATCAAGCAAAACGGATTCCCAGATTAGCTACATCCCCCCCAAAAAAAGTAAGAAAGGAAAGAAAAAATATATTTCAAATTACATTCTGCATCTATCATTTGTCTGTTTGGAGATGTCTCATGAAACATTTGGAACTGTGACCGGTTATTTTGTTCCTTTCAAAGTCTTTCAAAGTTGTTTCACTTTATAGTATAAACTTTATAGTGCAAATTGTTTTGATTGGGCTCACATTCTTCATCAGTCCATAAAAGTCTTTTCAAATTTCTCTGAAACCATCTCTGTCATTATTTCTCATGGTATAAGAGTATGCCATCACACTCTTATATCAGAACTTATTCAGCCAATTGATGGACACCCCTTCAGTTTCCAGTTCTTGCCTCTATGAAAAGAGCTGCTGTAAGTCCATTTGTACATTGGGATCCTTTTCTTTAATCTCTTTGGAGTATAGACCTAGGAGCAATATTACTGGGTTAACGGGTATCTACAATTGAACAGATATTGAATATGTATTGATCTCGAATACATTTTGGAAGTTAGGAACACATAACCCATAAAAAATGATTATGATTTTTTCCACTCCACTTAAATGAGCGATGGTAGAAAGAAAAAAATAATTGTGTCAATCCTTCCCTGAGGAAGAACTTCCCAGGAGTTCTTGGCCTTTTTTGGTCATGGACTTCTTTGGCAATCTGTTGACCTTTTCTCAGAATAATATTTATAATTGTTTCAGTAAAATTTTCCCCAATTACCTGTAAAAAGAGTTTTTAACATTGATTCTAATGTTTTCAGTTCCCTATTCTCTTTCCTTCTCTTCCCCCTCCCCCCCCCAGGTGATAAGCAATTTGATGTAGGTTATACATGTGTCATTGTGGAAAACATTTCCACATTACGTAGGCTGTGATCTGTATCAAGGAAAACCCACAGAAAAAATAAAGTGGAAAAGGGTATGCCTTGATCCATATTTATGGTCCGTCAGTTCTTTCACTGGAGGTGGATGTCATTTTCCTCATGAGACCTTTGGCATTGTCTTTGACAATTATATTGCTGGGAATAGCGAAGCAATTCACAGTTGCTCATTGTACAATATTGCTGTTACTGAGTGCAATAGTCTCCCATTTCTGCTCACTCATTTTGCATCGTTCATTGAATGTTTTCAGGTTTGTCTGCAATTGTGCCTTTCATCTGTTCTTAAAGCACAATTATATTCCATTACAATTATATGCCACAATTTACTTAGACATTCTCCAGTTGATGGATATCCCCTCCATTTCCACAGAATAATATTTTAAAGGCATGAAATAAAATACATAGGATTACAAAAAAGACACATTTTATTGAAAGTAGTTACCAAAGACAAACAAACAAAAAACCACAATTCCACAGACCCGTTTAAGTAGTCCTCCTGCCCAAAGGTTTTGAAGAATTTCTTTCAGACCTGTTTTTTTAGCTATTTCTCCTATTCCGTTTATTTTTTATTAAAAGGTTGCCATATCTATGTTAAATTACTATGAGATCCATTTGAGTATACAGGGGTTCTTAATCTTATTTCCTCATGAACCCTTTGGCAGTCTCCTGAAGTAGATTGTTTCCAGTTTTTATTATTTCAAGTAGAGCAGCTGTGAATATTTTTGTATAGATGACCCCTTTTCCTTTTTACATCTTAGTGACATTGTTATCACCAGTTTTGTTACTCTCAGATAAATTTCTGACATTTTTCCCATGTAAAACTATTCAAATATTTCTTTCCATGTGGTTCTTGAATACTCTATATATTCTCTAAATGTAGTACATTTGCTTTTTTTAGAATTTTGGAGTTGGAAGGGTCATTGATGGCCAAGTTACCCAAAATGTGCACAAAAGAAATTCCTACTAGAACATAATCAGCAATGATTGTCAGCCTTTGCTTATAGATTTCCAGTGAGGGTGAACCTATCACTTTTCAAGGCAGGCCATCCACTTTTTGACATCTCTAATTGTCAGCACGTTTTTCATAACATTCATCCTAAATTTACCTCTTTGAGTCTTTCATTTATTACTCTCGATTTGGCCATATGAGTCTTGCATGCCTTGTTTTTTAAATGCTGATATCTAATAATAAATGCTAATCATTTAAATTATTGAGTGCTAATATTATTGAATACTAGTTTTTCAGATACTTGAAGAGAGCTAAACATGTCCAGTTCCTTCAGTTCCATTTTAAGTTATCACATCAAGTCAACTCATCATAAACCTGTGTTCTGGGGACTCTGCTAAAGTCTGGGGATGCAAAGAGAGTTCCTGCTCTCAAGAAGCACCCCGTCTACTGGAGAAAAATAACACGCAAACCACTGTACCGCCGAGATAAACACAGAATACATCATCTCAGAGGGCAGGCGCCAACATTATGAAGGCCTCACTGCTGTCTTTCCGTGTGTCCCTCATCTTTGTACCTGTGAAGTTGATTCTTTTCAATACCCAGATTTCATCTTATTAGATTCATCCCAACCTTGTGGGGTATCAAGTCTTTTGGATTCTGACTGTCATCCATGATGTTAGCTGTCTCCTTCAGCCTGGAATTGCCTTATTCAAGCTACCAATCACAGTGTTAGATCCCTTCCTTTTAACACTAACACCTCCTTCCTAGGGTGGAGGATAAAATGAGGTGGTTATAAAATGACTTGCTGTCCTTAAAGTCGATATATACATTCTAGTCGTCGTCATGATCATCATCGTTACAATTATGGTTGCAAACTACGTCCAGGGATGATGTCTTTCACCTTGTTTCTTAGCAGGGCCTGCCACTGCCTTCTGCAGAGCTTCATAAACTCTTCAGGTGTCCCTGACTCTAGGAAGCAGTGCTTCTTAGTGCTCCTTCGGAGCCACAGTGTCCCCAGGTTCTTTCTGTCTGTCTCTCATTCAGTCCTTTTTCTGCCCCCCCACTGTCCCACCCCCCCAATAAAACCTTTTCTCTGAACTGATAAGCTGTGACTAAGATTTACTGCATTATCTTCCCAGAGGGGTTTGCATTTTTAAAGGGCAACAGACTCTTACATCCCTATAATTTATTTATACAGTAGATAAGTGGCCGGATTTTGAAACGTCTGTCCTCAGCCTGGGCGGGTAAAATACGTCTTTCTTCAGGACTCCGGAATAACGGCAAGCCCCTCCTTAGCTAGGACCCCGGGAGCAGTTCTGGTTAGGTGTGTGCAGAGTCCACGTTAGACAGATGTTTAGTGGAGGTCGGGAGCTTGGCATGGTGTTCTTCATGGCCCTTTGACTTACAGTCTTCCAGGTTTAGTTAAGTTACATCAGCTTGGTTTCCAGCTTAGGGAAGAAGAAACTTCCTGCCGTTTGGTACTTCCGTTGGCTTTGGAGAGATGATTTCCTTAGCCAGAAAATTCGAAGCCTTCGTTGTGGCAACGTTATCAACATTTCCCCAGACCCTTTCGTGGTCTGGAAGAGGAATGAGGTTGTCTCTTGTTTCAGTAAGCCTTTCTGAACTTTCAGAAATAACCCATCATTAATAGGCCCTGCAAAGTTAACTGTCTACCTGTTGGGATTCATCATTAGCTGTCTGTCAGGTGTTTTTACTTATGGATGTGTGTCTTACAGCATACGTAGGCGGCCATTCTAATTCTCACTTCCTTTCGGTAGGTGCACTTGGAAGCATCTGAAAACACTTCAGCGCAAACTCAAGATGCCTTTCATTTGCTGGAATCCAGCCATTTCAGAAGACATGAAGTCCTTAAGGAGATACTGACCGTCCTTGGCATCAGCTGCCACGTAAAGAAGATGCCTCCCTTGACGCCTCTTTACTTGTTCACAGCCGAGGAGGTGAGTGCTGTTAGGAAGCCTCAACTGGTGAACTTGGGAAATTCCAAGGAAAGTCTGTGCTTTTTTTTCTGGATTAAATGGTTCTAACGAGAAATAAGTACCGGGAAGTGATGAGCCGAGCCAGGATGGCTTTTCTTGTAGAAAGGGGTAAATTGCCAGAGGAGCAGGCCAGTCCCAGCGGGGCCAGAAGACCTGATGGCCACGTGCCGCTGGTATATGTAGAGTCGGATTACGCAGATTCTCGTCCCCCTTTAAAAAAGGGGGAGTGATCGTCCGAATACCTCGTCTCAGAGGAGGTTTCTTTTCTTAGGAAGGTCCGTTCTGTAAGGATTGATCAGCTCCATCTATAGTAAGAGCCAAGGCCGTTTCCAGGAGCTTCCAAGCCAAAGGAGATATGCCATCTGGGTACCTTCCAGGAGGCTGGACGCACGAGCGCAGCGCTCCTTGGCAAGGCATTTCACAGGATTTTCTTTGTGATTACTGATGCTCAGACATAATTATTCAATTAGTTAATCATTGGGGTTATTCCTTATCATTCTGTTACGGTTGTAAATCAATAGATTACATGCAGAAGGTATACACACCCAAAATATTAATTGATGAATATATCTTAATTCAATTAAACAGGTTTTTTACATATGTTTGTATGTATTTGTCATTGTCCCATTCTGTAGGAAGCATTTCAACTGGATTTCATCTTTGCAGTGATATTTTATATATGTATCTAGACACAAACACATCTGGATGTGTAACACATAGGCATGTACACCTATGTAAACATGCGTGTGTATGCCTATTTATGTACAACTTTATGGGGAGACGGGATTGTATTTCAACTCTCAATGTAGTTTGCTTGCTACGTGGAAAATCTTACCTCAAAATGTGGTTCTTGAGCTTTTAGGGAGAGTATAATATAGGAGCACCTTGTGAAAGCAAACGTTAACTTGGAAAAACAATTTATTGTTTTGTATTATGCCTTTCATCGGGTCCTGCCTTTCTGGATCTCTTTAAGAAACTGGACCTTTGGATATTCTTGATTCTTCTGACGCCTGCCACCCAGCGGCGTGAGCGCGCGCGCATGTGTGTGTGTGTGTGCGTGCGTGCGTGTGTGTGTGTGTGTGTGTGTGTGTGTGTGTGTGTGTGATCTGAACCAGAAGGCTTACCTTAGAGTCAGTTTCTTGGCTTCTCTGCGGAAGGCCATGCCCTCACTCTGAGCCCCTCGGCCCTGCCTTCGAGGCGACACGGCTGCACATCTTGTCGATGTGCACGCAGCTTCCATGCCGTCTCTTCCGTGAGAATGTGAGCAGGATGGGTGCAGGGACCCCCTTCTCTGTCTTATCAGTCCTTGCAGAGGGCTTGGCACCTCGTAGGTGCTCCTGCCTGCCTGCCTGCCTGCCTGCCTGACGACTCCAAGCCGGGAGGTCCAGATGAAGTGATGATCTGTATCGTAGCACGCAGCGATTACATCCAAAGTCGGGACAAAATAACTTCTCGTATCTCTTGTCCTTTGTCAAATGAAAGTCTTTCTTCTTGGAAACCCCGATGTCCCTTAGACCCTGCTGTCTCTGGGTCCCGAGGCAGAAGAGTGGCGAGGCCCAGGCAGAGGGGTGAAGTGACATGCCCAGGACGTGCCCGGGGACCCCCATCCCCAGCCCGGCTCTCCGCCGGCCGTGCCGTGATTCCGTACCACTCTTTGAGAGCAGCAGCGAGAGGTTTGCTGTTCCTGTTTTTGCAGGTTAGCCCACAAGCTCAGTGTCCGCCTAAGACAGGCAGTGAGTCAGAGCGATCGGGGCCAGGGTTTTGACTCACTTTTTTTGGCCAAGTTTCACCGGCCTTTAAAGTGAATCGTTGTCATCTGAGGACTTGGCCACCTTGGCCGCTTGGCAGGCACAGTGGAAAAATACACTGACTGGCTAGAGTCGGAGAGAGGCCCTGAGCCTTCCGAAGTGGGTGACTTTGGGCACGTCCGTGCTGAAGGGCCTAGCAAGGGGCCGACCCTTAAGTAGTGGATACTGGCCGCTGGACGAGGGGGCTGCCGTGAGCTTATTCCGTCACCTTCGTGGAGCCGTCTCCACTGTTTTGAGGGATGCGCGCCGAGATTTTGATGGCTGCTTGGCTATGGGAAGCTTAAAAGGCCCTCACTTTCCCTGTTGTGCTTATAACGGAGAAAATATCCGCCTCGTCCTCTAGTTCGGATCTCCTCTCCGCAGAGTGCCCTCCCCAGGCTGCTCTTCCTGCCGCTCCTCTGAGACTACACTTACCTTGTAGGCGTCTTATTGATTTACATGTTTTTTGCACGTTTCCCGGCTCTTGCGAGGAGGGACTCTATTTCTACGCTTCCTGCGTTTTCAGTCTCTATACAGTGTCCGGCACAAGCCCTATTCTAGTTCATGCTGAGGGCCAGTCATTGTTGTTACTGCTTTTGAGTGTCGATGAATTCCTCTGCTAAGATCGATCCTCCTAGAAAGCTGCCCGCCGCACCCAAGGAGACACACAGCAAGCCTCGGCCGTGTTTCTGGCGTCGATGAATTCCTCTGCTAAGATCGATCCTCCTAGAAAGCTGCCCGCCGCACCCAAGGAGACAGAGCAAGCCTCGGCCGTGTTTCTGGCGTCGATGAATTCCTCTGCTAAGATCGATCCTCCTAGAAAGCTGCCCGCCGCGCCCAAGGAGACAGAGCAAGCCTCAGCTGTGTTTCTGGCGTCGATGAATTCCTCTGCTAAGATCGATCCTCCTAGAAAGCTGCCCGCCGCGCCCAAGGAGACACACAGCAAGCCTCAGCTGTGTTTCTGGCGTCGATGAATTCCTCTGCTAAGATCGATCCTCCTAGAAAGCTGCCCGCCGCACCCAAGGAGACACACAGCAAGCCTCGGCCGTGTTTCTAGCGTCGATGAATTCCTCTGCTAAGATCGATCCTCCTAGAAAGCTGCCCGCCGCACCCAAGGAGACACACAGCAAGCCTCGGCCGTGTTTCTGGCGTCGATGAATTCCTCTGCTAAGATCGATCCTCCTAGAAAGCTGCCCGCCGCGCCCAAGGAGACACACAGCAAGCCTCAGCTGTGTTTCTGGCGTCGATGAATTCCTCTGCTAAGATCGATCCTCCTAGAAAGCTGCCCGCCGCACCCAAGGAGACACACAGCAAGCCTCGGCCGTGTTTCTGGCGCGCCGGGACCGGCTCTCGAGTAAAGGACACAACAGTGACTGCAGTGTGTCTCCACTCTTCCTCCACCTTATGAAGGCGCCGATCTTCTACCTTTCACCATGCCGTGAAGGGTTGGAATCGGTTCAGAAAAGAAGCACAAATTCTCGTTCTCCCCTCATGAAATTTCTAAGAGCTCCTATGAGACGGGCAGGGAGAAGGAGCCGGGCCACGTGATTCCCTTCCGTTTCCAGATTCTTAACCTGTGCACGGGAAGATTCCTCCACGGCGTTCACCCTTAATGTTTTAGCTGGTGCCTGAATGGCGGCTCGCCACGATTATGTAGTAGGTGCGTAGTAGCAGCGAGACCAGGACCCTTCCAGGTCGCTCAGCCGGCCGAGAGTCCCCGCCTCGGACAGGTCCCTTAACAGCGGTCTCTCCCTCTCCGCATACTTGACATTAGGCTCTTGTTGGCACGTCCTAACGCAGTGCAGAGGCAAAGCGTTGTTTTCCCTGTCATGAGAGAGTGAAGCTAATGGCGAGTAGACTGCTTTGGGGTTTGGCCAGCCAGGTTCGTTCTGGTTGAACATTTCTACTTGGGGCGTAGCTGAGTAGAAGCCGTATTTTACTGTTGTTTGGGCCCGTTTAATCATAACCTCTTGGTTTAATTGTCCACGCAGTCCGCTCTTCAGATAAGGTCGGGCACTCTTGGCCTTGCAGCGTGTGGTCGCCTCTATCTTGCCACCTTCATTCTTCCCTTCAGGCAGGCCGCCCTCATTTGTGACAGCCCGGGAACAAAGCGTGTCAATCCATTTTTAAAGCTCCACCGAATAGCATTTCTACTTGGAAACAATACGTGGCATCAGTTGGCTGTCGGGTGGATCAAATAAAAACACAGTAAAGACTTTGGCTGGTATTTATGTGGTCCTTTATAGTTAACCAAGTCCTTCACATTGATCGTCCTGTTATAACAACAGAATGATTTTTTACACATTTCTAAACTTTCTTGTACTTCTGTTTGGGTTTGCCCCAAACTATTGTAAGGTTTTCTGATTTTTTTTTTCCAAATTTAGTCTTTTAAGTTGACTCACTAGATAGAAAGCTAGGACTGGAGGAGTCTTTTGTTCAAATGCGGCCTCAAACTTCCTAGCTGGTGACTTTGGGCAAGTTAATTGCCTCTTCTGCCTTGGAAGTGATACCGAATATCAATTTTAAGACTAAAGGCAAGAATAAACAAACACCCCCCCCCCCCCAGTATCTTATAATTTTTGCATCTCCTTCACATTGGTCTGTTAGAAGACGTCTTTAATTTATTGTTACTAATTTTAACAATAGCTGAACAGGAAGGTGAACTGTTAGGTTCTTAGTAGAATTTTAAAGGGTTGCATTATTGGAAACTAGGAAAGGTAAATTGTCTTTGGTTGTATGACAATTTAAAAAGTAGCTCTTAATTCTGCTCTTCTTTTTTCTTTCACATGTTTTGTAAATTTTTGGTTAAAAGAATTACTAAATTTCATGAAAGTACTGATAGAACCAATATCAGACTATTTACTGCCTTGGGGAAGGTGGTAGGGAAGAGAGAGAGGGAGAAAATCTGGGTCCTGAAATGTCAGAAAACAATTGTCTGAAATTGATTCTGTGTAGATAATTGAATGCCCAACAACAACAAAAAAGAATTACTGAATTTCTTACCCGTAAATCTTTAAAAATTTTTATTTTTCAGTTTTGGAAAACAGAGTATGTATATATATATATATATATGTATGTATTGCTTGAAAATGGTTGACAGGATTCCAGTCTAGTTTATTAGTTTATTAAGTATTGAAGGGATATTTTGGCTCTAAATAACTATACTAAACAGAAGAAATTATAAGTGTAAAGTTTTTCTTTCAGAATATGTTGCTTCTTATATTAATTTTGATTCATTTATGTTATCAATTGAAGGTATTTTAACCTCTTCTCAGATTCTGACATTGAGAAAATCTGGATTGTTCCCTTTTGGATTGAGTTTGTGGATAATAAAATTATAATAATAACGTGATATATTCATGTATAATATATCTAGGACATGTCATATGTGTATGTTATACACACACACACACACACACACACACACACACACACACACATATAATATTTAGGTCAGGGTCCAGATCAGAAATTTAAAGCCTGATGGTCCAGTGCAGTTAGGAAAGCCTTGGTTTGACTCCAACCTCAGATGCTTATTAGCTGTGTAAATTTGGGCAAGGCACTCCAAAGGGTTTCATTTGTAAAATGAGAATTATAATAATAGCCCAGGTATCTTGAGAAGATAGAATTTCATAATGTATTCCATAAAGGGCTATTAAATACTAGCTTTTAAAAAACCCTTTTACTGCATCCCTTCTGAGTCATCCTGAAATGTTGCAAGGCTTAATTAAGTATATGAAATCGAATCTCACACCCTGATCATCTTTTCACATAGAGAGGCGGCGTGGGTTTCTTTTAGACCCTCAGGTTCTGTCTTCGAATCGGTACTGTGCAGGGGCTGGGCGATCAATGGGTATTAAGTCAGGAAGCGTCTGAGAGCATGTTTGAACTCGGGATCTCTCCATTCTTGGCCCGACTCTCAGTCCTCTGAGCCTGGCTGTCCTGTGAGGGATTTTCTAATTGGATTCCTGACTCCCTTGTTTCGCTTCTGTAGGTCTTCATTTGGATTTTGTCTTCCGAAATGCCAGCCCTTGGCGCCTAATCTTTTCTGAGGCCTGCTTGTGATATTGGAAAGAGATAGACCAGGGCGGTACATTGCATGGTAATTGTCGGAAGATACATTTCCAATAGAGTACTGTTGGGCTATTTTCAGAGAATCCTGGAGTTACTTACATGAGCTGAGCTAGTGAGTAGGACCAGAACACAGCCACAGGAGTATTGTATGATGAACAACTACGAATGACTTAGTTATTGTCAGCAACACAGTCATTCGAGACAGTCCCAAAGGATTCATGATGAAAAATGCCATCTTCCTCCAGAGAAAGAAGCGCTGGAGTCTGAGCCAGTCCAAAGTCTGTATTTCACTTCCTTTTTTGTTTTTGTTTGTTCAAGCATTCTTCGACAAAAGGACTAATGTGGAAAAATGTTTTGCATGAACACATATTATGTCAGATTGCTTACCATCTCAGGGGAGGAGGGAGAGGGAGAAAGAAAATTTGGGACTCAAATTTTTTTAAAGGGTATTAAAATTATTTTTACATGTGATTGTGGAAAAATTATTTTAAGAAGAAAAAAAAGACATTTCAGTCCTATCTGTAACACTTATTAGAGGTGACTCCTAACCGTTATGAACCTCAATTTTCTCATATATAAAATAGAGTTTTGAATCTTATAACCATGAAAAAATATTCTAAATTAATTAAATAAAATATTTTTAAAAATTAGAGTTTGTTTCTTATAGGGTTGCTCTGAAAAAGCATGGCTGAAGATGAATTTTTCTTTATTATAATTGTTGTTAGCAAGATTATATTTTTTTAAAATACTCTTTAAAAACACTTCATAAACTTTAAGGTGAGAAGTAAATGTGAACTATTACTTTACATTAAAATGTCTTAGAAACTGGATAATCTTGTTGGTGCTTGGAATCATTAATAGACTTTTGCCACAAGGTGTCATTGCTGAGTTAAATTGGCTGTGAGAGAGAACAGTTCAATTTAGTAATTTTCCATTCCGTTCATGCCAGTTTTCTTACAGGGAAATCATTTAAACATAATGATGGCTCATAGTCTAAGTTAAGAAATATAAAATATCAAAATAAAAACACATTTTTTATTGTATCAATATAGATTTATATAACTGTTCTACATCACTATAGTTTTTATATACTGAATGTCAGGTGATTTGAGGACTTTGGATTGTTCTTATTGCCATGATGTAAATGCAATAGAAGTGAATGAATATTTTTTTTAAAGACATCAAGTGAGCATCAGTATTTCATAGTATTCTTAAAGTTATCAAATTAAGGTCAGGTCAGGTTTAATTCTGACAGTAAATCACTTTTCTTTCGTACTCCGTTCTGTTTAAGACCCATCATAATTTTAATGATTTTCTAGTGGCATTGCCTTTTGTCTTCTCTTACTAATCAGTGTATTCTCTCAGCTTGGTTGGAAGCTAGCTATTGTGTTAGTTTATAGTACTGATGGTTACATGACTTGAATATATTTGGTTCTAATAGAGCCTCTTTCATGTGACTTTATAACCTCCAGACAGAAATGGAATAATAACAGAAACTGGTTGCTATTATTTGTGATTTGTGACCCAGCAAATTACGTAAAGATCACCAGGTATAGGATATATTCTTAAAATCTGAAAGTCAGATAGTTGTGGTTATTTAGTCATTTTAGTCATGTCTGATTCTTTATGACTCTGTTTGGGTTTGGGGGATATCTTTTGGCAAAGATCCTGGATCGTTTGCTCATTCCTTCTCCAGCTTATTTTCCAGAAGAGAAAATTGAGGCAAATAGGATTAAAAGATTTGCTTAGGGTCACATAGCTTGTAAATGTGAGGTTACATTTGGACTTGGGAAAAGGAATCTTCCTAGCCGCTCTGATAGTTGTGGTTTATGTTGTATATGTAGAAAGTTATTATTATTTTGGATTCTTTTGTTTCTCTATGAAAACTCATCCAATACTTGATTCTAAGCCTGTGTTGGTGAACCTATGGCACATGTGCTGGATGGGCTGCTCCCCTCCCCCTCTCCAAGCATGCCTGAGCACATTTCTCACATGTCCTGTCCCTCTTCCAGTAATTCAGTGGGAGTGCTTCTTCCCTCCCCATGTGGGATAATGGGGGAGGGCTCACATGGAGCATGAGGGTTGCAGTTTGGGTACTCTCTAGAGTCTAAAAGGTTTGCCATCACTGCTCTAAGCTATTTCAGAGGAACAACAAAACTTTAGTTGTTATTCTTCTCTAAGTGTTGGGAGAAATGGAGTGTGACCAGATATACATGGTAACCCTAGAAAGTCTGAAGAATAAAATTAGTTGTCCATTGATTGTTATGACATTCCATCTCCTATTGATGCTAGAATATTATGAAGTCATTTTTAGAACTGAATTTTAAAACCAAAGGGACTCCCAAATTGTACTGCTCCCACTCTGGTCCAAACTCTTGGTACCATTCTGGAATATTATAATAGTCTTTAAAATGTTTTAATTTTTTTTTTTACATTATCTGTAATTTTCGGTGTATGATAATCTTCTATGACCATCCTTTTCCCCTTCAAGTCATCCTTCAGATCATTCATTAAACTTTATTTTACTTCTTCAGAGACCTTAAAACTCTTCAGTAGAATATTCTTATCTGCTGCATGAATTTCAGACTCCTTATCTTTTTATTCAAATCCTTTCCTAATCTGGCTTTCTGCCTTTCCTGCCTTTTTAAATTCTGAATTTAAATACCAAAATAAGAGCATTTCTACATATATAGCAGGAAATAAGAGGATTCTAAGTAAAGTTATGAATGCCTTTCTAATCTTTTTTCTTATTCTTCCAATATCCATTTTCTAAAGTTAGAATAACTTTAATAATGAGTTTTGCTACTGGTGAACTTCTGCTTTCTTAATTTTGACTTTGTTCCCCAGTGGAGTCAATGATAGAATTTCAAGGGGAAAAAACCACAAGCATTTCCTTGGAGCCTTCCGTTTCTCCCCCTCAGAGCCCAGTGCTTTTCTCTTTGCTGTGGCCATCTGACTTAAAAAGACAAAACCGTTTGGAAGATTCAGCTCCTTTTCAGTTGACAATTTAACACCCTGTTAATGTTGTCATTTATTTCTTGCTTTTTTGCTTTTACCTTCCAAACTGGTTGAGACAGTTTCCCTATCCCCCCCCCCCCCCCCCTTTTCCCAGTTTCATACATGTGTCCATTTGGGCATATAGCATCTGGTATCATGGATGAGACTATACATAAGCCCCTTTGTAACCTGACGTCTTTTATGTTTTCAAAAACCTCGTCTCCTATTCCCATTCCCATCAACTGATTACTGTGCTTAAAGGTTCTAAAATTGAGATTTGGAGCAGATGATGCTTTGCTTCCTCACCAGTCAACATCTCGGAAGCCTGGCACAGGCAGGAAAATCTCCCACATGTCAGAGACAGAACTTGTCCTAAACAAAAAGGAAAGCTGGGAAAAAGCCATCTCGGGAGAGCTGTCATCTTATTGCACCGTCCCACTCTGGTTGCAGATTTGTAAGGGCAGCAGCCGTTTCCATCTTTCCCCTCGTCTCTAGGTGTGTGTGAGAATGTCGGGTCTATACAGCATTTTATGGGGTATCTAGAAAACATGGCTCTACACAAGATTACAATTCAATTAAGCAAGTGTTTGGGCTGTAGAGTTTACTAGGCACCTTCCTCACAACACCCTGATATTTAGAGTCCTTGTCTCAGAGGAGACAACGACAGCTCAGAGACAAGCGAGCGTTCACAAAAGTGGCACGTTAGGTCCTAGAACCCAGATCATGACTCAGTTCTCCATTGTTCTTCCTTTTTTCAGAAAAGGTGGGTTGCACAACCATGAAGATTTTTCACTTCACTTTTCAGATCTTGGAAGCATTAGCTGTGGGGTAGCGTCGGTCAAGGATGGCAATCTAGAGTTAACTTCCCAGAGATGGCAATGAAGCCAGTTGCTATGCTCACAGCTCCCTCCCTCCCTCTGGAGTGTCAGCTGTCAGTTTCTCCTGTTCCCTTTCTGTCATACCAGGAGCACGAGGGGATTAACTTTTCCACACTCCTCTTTGCAAGATTGCCGTCTGCTCTTTTAGGTACCTACTTCCCCAAATCTGAGATTCTGTCCTCCTTCCTGCCCAACTGCAGCAATTTGAATAAGCAAATGCTATCTTTTAAACGGTGACATCCAGGATTTGGTGCACGTGAAATTTAAAAAAGCCCTTAAAGCTTGATCTTCTCTCTGACATTCCTTTTGGTCTGTAGCTAATTATGAGTACTCGACCTGAGTAATAGTATCATGCTTGGCCTTGGTTGGAATCTTGTGAGGTGTGATCATGTTACTTCCCCCCGGATCACAGATGTAACTTCATAATAAGAAATGGCAACTGTGTTTATTATTTGATAAAGCATATTATCATGTTTCTAACATTTTGAAAGCAAGGGAATTATGGGATTTATACTTAAGTAATTTTTTAGAAGAAAGATTTAAACATTTTTTATTTCATTTATGTAATATATTATTTATATATGGAAATTTTGTATTTGTAAATAAATGGAATATACTAATTCCAAAATTTAAATTAGACTAAAAAAATCTGATTTTTTGTTTTCTATGCCCAGGGAGGTTGCTACTGGTGGCTTATAAAGAAGGATTCTCATGATAACTTCCTTAATTACTCCTAGAGTAGCCCTATCTACAGAAAGATTCCTCCAGTCTTTTTCATGATAATAATTTTAATAGAGGGACTTTTTTCCTATTCTCTATACCCAATCTCTCTCTCTCTCTCTCTCTCTCTCTCTCTCTCTCTCTCTCTCTCTCTCTCTCTCTCTCTCTCTTTCTAGCAGGTAACTTCTAATGAAATTTAGTCCTTCGATTATTCTGTTTTTATTAAAAGGGGCCAACCATAATTTTTTTGTCATTTTTTGGATCCCAGAATGAGATTAGATTTCGTTAAGATGAATATATCTCTCTGTATTTAGCTGTCATAATATCTTTTTTTAAAATCCCCATAGTTTTCCTTAGTGTCTGTCCTCTTACTTCCAGATAGTATTGCCAAATAAAAATATATCAAAGCCTCCTGAGAATAATATATAACACTTGTGGACTTCATGCCAAGGAAGAGTTTGTACTGGATGTAACTTCATAGATTACTTGTTTTGAGTCATATTCCTTCTTTATAATTTTGGAACAGCTATCTTGTTCTCTTAGCCCTGGTTATTTTGCTCAGCATTCGTTCGTGCAGACCTTTCATGTTTCTCTATTCACATTCATAATTTCTTATAGAAATATTCCATTATATTTCTAAGCTATCATTTTTTATTCAAGGATATTTTATTTTTCCAGTTATGTATAATTACAACTTTCAACATGCTTTTCCAGAATGATAAGATTCCAATTGCCTTCCCTCCCTACTCTTGGAAATGGTAAGCAATTTGATCTGTATTATTCATGTATTATCATACATAACATACTCCCATATTATATACCACGTATGGTTAGCCATTCTCTACTAAAGGGGATTTACTTTGTTTCCCAAACAAATTATCCCAAAAAGTGCTTCTGTAAGTATTTTGGAATATAAAGGAAGCCATGGCCTCCTTGTTAAGTCTTTTTATTTGCATGATTCTAAATTGCTTTCTAAAATGGTTGTCCCAATTCACAACTCTACCAATAATGCACTAGTGTATCTGCTTCCTACAACTCCTTGAACATTTGCTATTCTCTCTTTTTGTAACTTTTGCCATTTTTGTCAGTTTGCAGTGTGAAGTGGAAGATTTTTTTTCAGCTGATTGTTTTCAGATAAAGAAACCAAAAGTATTAATAAGCACATGAAAAAGAATCTAAATCTCTTATAATCAGAGAGATGCAAATCAAAACAACTCTGAGGTATCACCTCACACCTAGCAGATTGGCTAACATGACAGCAAAGTAATGAACGCTGGAGGGGATGCAGTAAAGTCAGGACATTAATGCATTGCTGGTGGAGTTGTGAATGGATCCAGCCATTCTGGAGGGCAATTTGGAACTATTCCCAAAGGGTGCTAAAAGACTGTCTGCCCTTTGATCCAGCCAGAGCACTGCTGGGTTTGTACCCCAAAGAGATAATAAGGAAAAAGACTTGTACAAGAACATTCATAGCTGCGCTCTTTGTGGTGGCCAAAAATTGGAAAATGAGGGGATGCCCGTCAATTGGGGAATGGCTGAACACATTGTGGTATATGTTGGTGATGGAATACTATTGTGCTCAAAGGAATAATAAAGTGGAGGAATTCCATGGAGACTGGAACAACCTCCAGGAAGTGATGCAGAGCGAGAGGAGCAGAACCAGGAAAACATTGTACACAGAGACTGATACATTGTGGCACAATCGAATGTAATGGACTTCTCCATTAGTGGCAATGCAGTGCCAGAGGGATCTATGAGAAAAAACACTATCCACATTCAGAGGAAGAATTGTGGGAATAAAACACAGAAGAAAAACAACTCCTTGATCGCATGGGTTGATGGGGATATGATTGAGAATATACACTAAATGATCACGATAGAGTAAATATCAGTAATATGGAAATAGTTCTTGATCAATGACACCTGTAAAACCCAGTGGAATTGTGCACCAGCTATAGGAGGGAAGTGGGGATGGGGAGGGAAAGAACAAGAATCTTGTGACCATGGAAAAATACTCTAAATTAATTAATTAAATAAAATTTAAAAAAGAATATATTATTCTTTTTCCTCCTGCAGTTTTTTGGTGGAAACTAAATACAACTATTACTTGAATTTCCTTTCCTTTATATTTGAAAATTTTTCTCCTGGTTCCTGTGTTGTTTATTGGTATGTAAAAAATTAATCATTGTGGGTCTGGGATTTTTTTTTTTTTCTGGAGGCTATTTTCTTCTGAGAAGTTGTGGACAGTATTTTTTTTTTACTTAATAGACTTTTTTTGGGAGGGGTATTTGTGATTCCTGAGTTGTCTATGTGTATCCTGCCTTTAAATATGTTTTATGTGTAGAAAAATTGGTATTTCATTTATCTATTTATTCACTGTTTATTTATTAAACCCTTACCTTTTCTTAGAATCAATTCTGCGTATTCTTTCTAGGGCAGAAGGGCGATAAGGGCCAGGCAATAGGGGTTAAGTGATTTGCCCAGGATCACACAACTGGCCAGATTTAAGCCAAGGTCCTTCTTTTTCTATGCCTGGCTCTCAATCCACTGAGTCACCATGCTGTCCCTGAAAATCAGTTTAAAATATTATTTCTTTTTCCAGATTAAACTTTTGTGTATTTGCATTTCCAATTGCTTTTTTTTTTTTGCTGACTTTCCCCTATTTTGCAAAATAGATTTGTTTTCCTATTACATATTTTTCCTTTTAACTAGTCAGGACCCTTCTGCTGGGTAGTTTTATGGTCTCTTGAGAATCCATGCCTACTCATTTTTCTTTGTCTTCCAATATTTATTCATAGATGCCTGGATTTTTTTTTAGTTGATCTGGATGCCATATCCTTTTCTGTTACTAATATACCCTGTCAATTTATTTGCAATGCTCAAAATCTTCAGCTGAGTTTCTTTCTTTTGATATCTTGGGTAATTCCAGTCTTCGTTTCCCTTTCCCTTTCTGATTTGCTCTATTTTGATGGGAGTTTTCTTGGTGGCTGGTCCTCAAAGTCTCTGCCCACAATTGGTAATTTACCTTTCACAGTCCTCAGTCTCTGTCTCATGTGATTTCTTGTGTGAGAGAACTCACTCTTTCCTTTGGGCATCCCATGATGACACACAAGTATCTTGCCCCAGTTCTCTGTTTCTCAGGTTTCTGGAGGAGCTCTAATGGTCAATGGAATGTTGCCACTCCTGGCCCAGGCTGGGAAACTTTCTGCATTTTAGTTTTCCCAGACACTGTGAGGAAGGAGGTTTTATAGTTGAGAGATCTACTGCAAAGCTGTTCTGTTTGGCCAGCACTGCCTTGAGGGAGGGGATGCTTTGTGAGCTTGTTAAGATAGGGATTAGCCTTTTTTTTTTTAAACCTTGTTTGGGTTCTTAGTGCCTTAGTCGTGGGTAGGCCTGAAATTGCTTTTTCCTCTTATGCATAATTCCTATTTTGGAAAGACGGAGAGATCATGAATATCTGAGAAAATGTTTAGTTTTCCTTGTAGTCAGGTGACCTGAAAATCTGGATATTTGTTTATTTTCCACAGAAAAGTGGGAGAACTTTAATAACAAAAACCTAGGAAAAGAGAGTCAGTAATATTTATTTTTAGATTAGATTTATTTAAGATATCTTTCTCATTGATGGCTGCATATTTTCACCTTTTGGTTCACTGAGTTAAATCATTAAGCGTTATTTGTATGATCTATTAAATTGTTTGTATGTTTATGTGTATATCTAGTGTTCTAATGTTATAGTAACAATAGATTTCTTGGTATTCTGATTTTTATTTTTCTTGTTTAAATTTTTTAAACGTTTAATGGTTTGTTGAGTAATAGAATCTATTAGTGTTGAAGACATTGGTTCAGCAACTTGTGATTTGTCAAAATTGTTGTGTGTAGAAGTATTAAGAAATATGCTTGGGAATTATTCTTAGAGCAGCTAGGTAGCAGGGTAGACGGAACACTAGGCATAGAGGAGGAAGGGCCTGGGCTGTGTGTGATTGGGCAAGTCACTTAACCACAGTTGCCTAGGTTTAGGTACTTAATATAAGTATGAATGAGTTCTCCTTTGGGGTTAAGTGATACTTAGTATGAATTCTAAGACAGAAGGTAAGAATTTTTAAAAAAGATTGTTTATGTAGATTACACTTAATCTAGTAAAAAAATTGAGCTTTTACTTCCTTTTCCTATTTTTGTATTTTTGTATCCCCTCCCAAGGAACCGGCCTTTTATAGAAAAGAATCATATTAACTTCCAATTTTTGTGGGGGAACCGATGAGGTTTTTAATTTGACTTCTTAGACACATGATCCTTGGATTTGGTCTTTTGTTTGTTTTTGTTTTTTGAGTACAAACCTATTTAACATAAAATATTGTTTTTCCTTTAAATTAAATGATTCTTAAAGCAGAAATAAAAAGAAAAATCTTATTTTTTTTTTTGGTATTAGCTTAAAGTAATACAACTTGCTTTAATTGGAGATTACCTACTCATGAATATAATATCTGTTGTATCTGGAGATCTTAGATCTTTAAAAGAAATATTTTTTTACATGCTTTTTTGAGTATTACATTTTCTCATTTCCCCCTGACGGATATACTTAGAGCACTATAAAAACAAATGCAAATGAAAAAATAATAGGAAACATGTACTATAATAGATCACTCTTCTGGTGTAATGGCTTAATATGTCTTTTATTCCTCTTTGGGAGATGATTTTTAAAATTTTATGGCCTTGTACTCTTTTAGATCTAAGTTCATATTCTTAATTAGGTTTCCCAATGAAATTGAGTTTATATATTGAACAGTAGAATCAGCAAAATTTCTGTGTTTTGAAACATGTAGGATTCTGTTTGTATAACTGAGAAATTACCTAATCAATGTCATATATTTTCTGTATTTGTTTATTCATTCTTTGTACTTTAGAACATGAATGAATCAAAAAGTATTGATTAATGCTTATTATGTGCTATGTGCTTGAGATATAAATTGAAAAAAGCAAGAGAACCCACTGCTCTCAGGAAATTGAGATTAAATGAAACCACACCTACAATAATATTCATTGAAAACCCTCAGAAATACTGAGTGTTCATCAGTGGGGCAGCTGGCAAGACCTAGAAATTATATGTAGCTTAGAGGTTAGTGAAACAGACAGAATCAGAGCAGGCAGTAAAATCTGGTGGTCTTCTGTATCATTTGAAAGAAGTGTTGACTACTTATTTATCTAAGCCCTGGATTCAGTTGAGGCATTATAGATTCTACTCCAACCTCTCATTTTAACCTTTATTAATGTTTATATTCAGTTGTATTTTTCACTTTCGTAACATTCTTTTTAAAAAGATTTCAAATTTTCTCTCCTTCCTCCTCCAATTGAGAAGGCAAGTAATATAATATCAATTATATACATGCAAAATATTTCCATATTAGCCATATTGCCAAAAAAGGAAGAAAAATAAAGTGAAAAAATTATTATTAAGTGTGTACTGATTCCATCAGTTCTTTCTCAAGATGAGTAACATGTTTTCACCATAAGATCTTTGTAATTGTCTTGAATTGTATTGATTGGAGTAGCTTAGTCTGTCTTTCACAGCATAAATTCTTCCATTATCTGTAGATCTGACAGATACATTTTTCTATGTTCCCCTAGTTTGCTTATATCACTTTTAGCAACTCAAATCATGTAGCTATTTTAGCCTTGGTAATAGGGTATGACGTGGGGGATACTTCTGGATCAGATAGCAGAGCTCACTTTTGTTTCTTTTTTATTGCTCGTTGGTCTTTTGGGGATCCTTTCAAGATATCTTCTTGTATTTGTGGGGGAGAATTGGGCTTCTCTGCTACTTTTCATATTGCGATTGTAACTCAAAAGTCTCCTAAACCTATTCTTCATCGTTACGGAGCTCTTTAGTCTGTCTCCCACTCGCTGATTGGCATCACCCTTCCTCTAGCTTCACTTTCTCCCTTCACAGCCTTGCTTCTTTGAGAAGTTGAAGAGCTCTACTTACCAGTCTGTGACTTGGTTGGCCTAGTGCCACTAATACTGTGCCAATCTCCGACACTGCGGTTACCTTTTTTAGCCTCTTTTCTATTTTGGAGAGGTTTTTGAGAAATGTGAAGATCTGTGAAACGTGGATTGTTATCAGGAAGGGTCTCTTGATGGAACTGAATCTCTTTCAATACAAGGATGGTTAAGTTCATTCTTTTCTTTGTTTCCCATAAGTTAGCATAGTCCTGGCACACCGTGATTGCTTGCTTAACTATTTTGATTTGTTATAAGAAATATTTTATTATGAGGTCCCATTTTTGATAGAGTAAGGAGGCTGCGGTGTAAAAAACAAAGGCATTGTTGAAGACATCTAAAATTCGAGAGGAGTGAATCACGAGGGCCTTGAGATTGGCTCATTAGTTTACACTTGATTGGAGTTCTTGTTGCTTCTCTTATTAGAGAAGTTCATTTTAACTTAATTTAGAGGAGTTTCATTAAGACGAGAACGTCCTTTCAGTCACGTCATTCTCACCTCTTCGTTCTAAATGGTTCTCCAGACAGGACCCGTCCCGCCAGTGGAGGATTGGCTCTTCTGGGTCTTCAAATGAGTCAGCTTCCAAATGATTCGTTGGCGTTGTCTCTTGGTTTGAATCTGTGATGGAAAGACACGAGGCAGACCCTGACTCCTGGTTCTAGTCCTATCAGCGTATCACACTGGACGCCGCTCCTGGCACCTAGTGTCTAACTTCCTGCCTCCCCAGATCGAGTGGGGGCGGGGACTGCATCGTGGTATGGAAGCGCCGCTCAGAACTTCACACGCAGCTGGGTTGTCACGTCTGTGAGCAGCCCCTCTGGCAGCCCGCGTGGCGCCGGCCTTGGATCATTTCAATTGCGTGGCTGGTGCCGACCAAGTCATGAGGAAACTTCCTTCCTGTTCTGCGGGTCTGTGCTTTGTTCAGGCAGACCACTAGAGGGTGCTAGAAAGCAGGCCAGCAGTCGGCTTCGTCCCGCTGCCTTTCTCCTGGCTCACTTCCTGGCCTCGTCCTGGTTTAGGCTGGGAAATTCAGTGTCATCTTGGGGTCCGTAGACGCGAGTGGGGTGCTAGTTGCGGGGCCCCTCTAGGAGACTGTTTCTGATATGCACCCTTTGGAGTAAAAAACGGCTACGAAGGCCATGCGCTGTTTTCATTTTTCCATTATAGAGAAGGTTTTAACCCCGTCGGAGCAGGTGCTGCCACAGGTAGGTGGCCGAGCGGACAGAATGGTGGTCTTAAGGCCAGGAAGGAAGGAAATAAAGCTGCAGATGGTAATAGGGATTCAGGCAGCCATGCGGACCCGTCGGGTGGCTCAAACCGACCTCGCTTCTCTTTCCATTCAGGGGCGGTCTCGTCGCCCGGGAGGCCCCTCACTAAGGGTCTGGGTGATGCTGATCAGACACCCAGCGGCACGTGAGATGGATTTGGTTCCATCACAGTTCTACCCCTTGAGCCACCCACGTGACATTTGGAAACTGGCCTCAGCCTGCTTAGTTGGCTCTAGTGTCGATGTTTCTTTGATTGGATACGGAGGAGGGGAGGGGAGGGCAGGGGATGCCTCTAATGCAGGGACGCGCTTGTTCCCGCTTCTCCCCACTTGGAAGCCCCTTACTCCTCCAGTTAGAAGTTAGAGGACCTGATTTCGCCTCTTGAGTAATTGTCTCCTTTTAATCGTCCTTACTGGATCAGCGCTCAGAACTCCTTCTTCCCCTGTGTTGGGGGGTCTCACGCCGAGCCGAGGAAGACCTCCAGTCCTACGCGCCTGGCCTGTGTGGCGTCACAAACTGTCTCCTTACATTCACCGCCACAGAAGGCCCAAGCTTGAGTCCTGCCCCGGGCCTCTGGGAGCCGTGTGACCCTGAGGAAGCCACGGAGCCTCCTCAGCCTCGGGTTCTTCATCTCCAAACAGGAGGTGACGACAGATTGTTTGGGAGATCCGATGAAGCGGAGCCTGCACTCTGTAGCGCTCCCAAGCGGGCTGCCCCATCATGGTTGCCCGAAGCCTCACGGGCTTTCCTCTCGCGTCCTCGGGCTCTGGAGGCCCGCAGCCTGGGTCCAAAGTGTGCCGTGGCCCCCGGGCAGCCTTTCCCGGGGGCTTTCCTCGAGGCGGCTCCTCTGACGGGCACGTGTGGGGGGCAACAAGGGCGCTTTGTGCTCGGGCCCGCTGCGTGCGCGGCTGCATGGCGGGGCCGGCCTCGGAGAGAGCTTGGCCAAACGCTGCTCCACCGTCGGGCCGTCAGGCGCAGAGAGGTGGCCTGCCAAAGGCGCGCGCCAGGGTCACGGGGACGCGTTAGGGCGGCGACGGCCGGCATGTGAGGGGGGACGGGGATGCCCCCCGGCTGGCTTTCGGGGGACACTGTCCTGGGGTGACGGCCCCCCCGTCCCGGCCTGCACCACTGAGCATGGCCTCATGCTGAGTAGAAGTGAGCCGTCTCTGTTTTTCTCTCCTTTAGTCCCTCCCATTGTCCTCAGCAGTCCTCCAATTCTCCCTCAGACCCCGCAGAGGTCTCTGTTACCGACGCGGAGACCATCCAGGACCGACCTCGGAAGCGGAAGGACGCTGGCAGCCAACGGCGTCTTCTACCTGGGCCGAGCCCAGCCGGCCCAGGGCCCCTCCGGAGGTCCGTGATCCGACGGACCGGACTAAAAATCCGTAGGAAGTAACCCGGGACCGAAGGGTGCCGCCGGCTTGCGTTTTAAGCTGCATTCCACAGGCAGCCACGGACTCAGCCCCTCCTCAAGGGCGCGGTTGTCCCGGGACGGAGCCGGCGGGAGAGCGGGCGGATTTGCTCATTCCTAGATGCTCTTTGACGCCAAGCGCCGGCGTTCTTCTGCTTCTGCCCTTGATGGGGGCGTGCTGTGGTGCAGTGTCTAGAGTCAAACGGCCGCTGGTCCGAAGGAGAACGGACCCGCTTGAGACGGTAGCCTGTTGCCACCCATCACGTCTGTCCGTGCGCAGTGCTCTGAAAGTTACTGTCGAGGCCCTGAATGACTAGCAAAGGGAGGCGGCACATAGCGGCTCCCTAAAGGAGGTGCTTTACTCCATTGGGGAAGACAACGCCCGTGAGACCGAAAAACACAGGCTAAAAGTGGCAGTGGCGGAGGCGATGCCCATCTCGGGGAATTTCAGGGATTTGTCTAATGCTGTGAAGAATCAGTCATTTGCATGTGCATCTGGTTCCTACTAGGTCCCCCCCCCCCCCCTTTAAGACTTATTATTTATTTGTTTGCTACATTTAAATACCCAGTTAACTCCCTTCCCCCGTTAGAGAAGGCGTCCTTTGGTTAAAAAGATGATCAATGAAATTTTGTTCATCCTCCGGACATAGACATACACAAGACGTTCTCCAAATAGTATTTCTGTTGCTGTGTATAATATGTTCTTGGTTCTGCTCTTTTCACTATTCATAACTGCGTGATTTTCCAAAATGCTCATCATCTCTTATGGCCCAGTAGTACTCCATCACGATTTTATGCCACCACGGTAGAGCCATTCCCCATTTGATAGACATCCCTTCCATTTCCAGTTCTTCGTCACCACAAAGACAGTTGTTCTCAATATCTTATAACATCCGGTTTCTTTTCCATTTTCCTTTATCACCTTAGGAAATAAACAGAGTAGCTGTATTTCTGGGTCAGACAATTTTATAACTCTGGGCATCATTCCAGATTGCTCTCCAAAATGACTGGATCAAATCACCGTTCTACCAACAGTGTATTAGTGTCTCCATTTTTTCACATCCTCTCCAATATTTGCCCTTTTATCATTTTAGCTACTCCGATAGGTATGAGATAATATCTCAGTTGTTTTGATTTCCATTTCTCTATAGTTAAATATAGCTTTGATTTCTTCATCCCAAAACTTACCCTATTTTAAAGCCTTTTAAACAATATTTTTGTTATTTTTGATAATGTTTTATACTATTTTCTAGTCTCTAGTACAGACTTTTCTCACCTAATAGGTATTTAATAAATAGTTGAATTAAAATAATGTAGACCTTTTTATTTCATCCTTTCAATACAGGAAGTCCGAGTTTCCTTTATGCAATGGCTTTCAAGAAATGTGAATCCTGATGGAGTAATGACATTCAGCAAGTTGACCCTTAAATTTGTTTCATCCTATAAACCAGAATTGGAAGTAACTCCATCTCATATGCCAGTTGTCACTGCAACAGAGGAATTTGCCTCAGAACATTTTAATCCAGAGATCTATCGAGAAAGTTTGCAGACAAAACAACTAGGAAAAATAGTTCTGTTTGCTGAAGTCACTTCAACCACAATGAGTCTTCTGGATGGGTAAGATTGAAAAATATAATTTATCTTTATTTTATTCCAATACCAAATTTACTCCTGTTTTCCAAAGTTCCATGTTGTCTCCCTTCCCTCTAACCTCTCCCCTCAGGGAGCTGACAAGCAATTCCAATGGGTTATACATGTATTATCACTCAAAACCTCTATTTCCATATTATTCATTTTTGTAAGAGAGTAATCTGATAAAACTCAAACCCCAAATCACATACCTGAATAAAAATCAGGTTTTATCTGTATTTCTACTCCCAACTATTCTTTCTCTAGCAATGTATGGCATTGGGTGGGTAAGATTGTGGGAAAAAGTTCATCAGAAAATGATCTGAATAAAGATTTTTGTGGTTCCATGTTGATTAGCACTTCCAGCTAAATTAAAAAAAAAATATTTGTAGAACAAGGAAAGAAATCCCCATTTTGGGGGGATATGGTAGTAATTGGCAAATTAAATTTCATTTTAAGGCTTCAACAAAGTTTATTTTTTAAGAATTAAAACTGGTAACTAGCTCTTTAAATTAAGATTCTTAGAATGACCTTGCTGTCAAAGAAATTTCTAATGAGTGGAGTTTACTCTCTGGGCTATTTTACTTTAAGATATTTTGCAGAAGTATTTAGAAAAGCACATTAGGTGATATCTGAGATATATTTAATTAAGATAAAAGTAGATTTTTTAATTTGAAGAAAACCTGTTTTGTAGTATTTTCCTCTTTAGTTTTCTTTTTTTATAGCACTGTATTCATTTTTGGATATTTATCCACTTGCTTTTACTGCCAGGCTACTCCTCTTTCCCTCTGTTTTGTGGCCTTTGGTTAGAGGCTCAAAATGTAAAACAGATGGAAAAGAAATTCTTTTTTACCCAATTAGTCAGCAGAACTTGATGCTGCATGATTATGAATGTTAAGGGTGTTTCTGGCTGAGATCAGTACCCTGTTCCTTCAGGTTCTAGATTGGGAGGGAATCAGGCACTTGTAGGCAATTGAACAGTTAACAAAAGGTTTACTTAGCCAAAGCACAGCGAGGCTATTCCGTTAAAGCCTCCCTTACCTCCTTGGGAAACTGAGGCAAGTCGGCAGGTCAGGGTGTTGTCATTCACACAGCTTCAGTGTACCTGCTTAGTCTAGAAGGCCCCAGGCTCTACCCTCACCCCACTTTGGGTGGGCCTTTTACAAAGCCACCAAGTCAGTTAAGGGAGACCAATGCTTGCTACTGGTACCATCTTTTAGGAAAAACCCAGTTTAAACCTGTATCGGGGATACCAGGCAGATGAGAAGGAAGGGGAGCGCTGGCAGCTGTTGGTCCTATCACAGTGAGCCACATAACGTGGTAGGCTTCAGTCTAGCCTTGGGGCAGACCTCGTCCGCCTGCAGAAACGGCATCTCTCCTTAGAAGACGCTATTTTGTGGTGATGTCCCCCTGCGTGGCCATTCTGAAAGTGGTTTGCATCGGCCATTGGCCATGGACCGCCGAGCCGGGAGGAAGGGCCGGGCTCTTCAGAGGGCCTGCGCTTTGTGCCTCCACCTCCTTGCCCTTGTTTTTTACTTCACTTTCTACGGTCTGGCTTCCACATCCATCATCCAACTGAAACGACCTTTTTTCACAGTTGCCGTTGATTTAATTGCCATTTTTTCCCTAATAGGCTTTTCTTGATCCTCTTCCTTCTTGACCTCTCTGCAGTCTTTGCCCTTTCCAGCCACTCTTACTTGATACTCTCTCTTTAGGGGTTCAGCATCGTGCTCTTCTGGGTCTCCTCCTGTCTGCTCGTGCCGTCCGTTTCCTTTGTGGGGCGTTCCTCCAGGTGCCCCCCTAAACGTAGACATGCTCTCCTGGATCCTGTTCTCCTCTTGCTTTATTCGGCTTCATTTCGCGCCCTTACTATCGTTTCCATGCAAGTGATGGGTCAATCCCTTTTCCTAGCCCTCATCTCTGTCCTCATCGCGATGCCTTTTCCTGTAGACGCTTCAGAACTCAACCCGCTCCCCACGAGCTCATCTTCCCGTCCTCTTCCTCCCTTCCCCAATCTTGCCACGTGCCATTTGTGCCTCTGTCGCCCCTTCTTCCTCGTGGCACCCATCACTCGCGTCTCGTCCAGCCGTGACCGGCGGGTCGTCTCCCCGCCTCGGGTTTCTCCCCACGCCGGGCCTTCCTCCACTTCAGTGGATCAGTCTTTAAAAATCGCCTTCCGAAGTCTCCCGTGGACTCCAGGCGCTCGTCCGGCCACTCGCTTTGGGAACAGACGCCACGGCAAAGCCTGAAGCGCTGCCACAACGGCTTCTTCCTGCGGGCCGCGCTGCTTTTGCAGGAACTTGGTTCCTTGCTATCGTGGTAGTAACGGGCGGCGGAATGAAGGCTGCCCTGCGCTGCTCTTCTGGGCCTCGGAATCCTGCAAACAGCCGCGCGGTCTGTGTCAGAGACGGGCCTGGAGCCTTCCCCGCCCCCGCCGTGCTGCGACGATGCCGTCGCGGGGTCCATATTTATTACCTCCCCGTTGGGTTCCAGGCACTGCCCGCCCTCCGGGAGGTTCCGTCCAGTGGAGGGGACGGGCCGAGAGATCTTGCCCACAGCGAGCTGTGGAGAGGCCAAGAACCAAGAGATTAGGGCTGGGAGGGCCCGCGGGCGGCCACGTTGCAGACTTCACTGCCCTTTGCGGTGGATTCGTGCTTTGTTAGCTCCCGGAGACCCTCCCCTTGTGTCCGAGCTGGCTCAGAAGGTCAGCTTCTTGAGCGAGGCTGTCCTCAACTCAGAGGCCTGTCGCATCTCCACCGTTTTCCTGGCCAGCCGCGCTACGGGGCCTGTTGTCCGAGCCACGAGCCGCCCCCTTCCACGAGAGAGCCCTGTTCCCAAGAGATGAAGCGCGACGCCGCATGGCCCAGGCCCATGCCAGGAAGTCCCTTCTGTCTGCCCCCCACAAGCCCGGAGGGCGCACCCACCCACCCGCCTTTGTCACTAGTCAACGGGATGAGCTTGTCTTCTGTCCGGCCAGTCACCGCAGGCCCAGGGCTGGGCCGGGGCCGCCGAGTGCGTCACCGGAGGGGAGTCCAACGCAGCGGTTAGAGTTCGAGGCAGCGGCAGAGAGCACGGAAGTCTTGTGCTGTGCCGGCCGGCCGGCGTGGGGAGGAGAAACGGCGAGCGCCGTGGGGCCAGGCGGGCCCTCGTGACTTGGCGTCCCCCACGGCCCTGTCTCTCAGGGAACCGCCTCTACGGCTGGCAGTGCAAGATGGGTCTGGAAAAGTCTGTTCAGCTGATGTTTTAGTTCATTTTGGAACCCCGCACCAAGCACCGATTCTGAGGCGGAAGAGCGGGGGGAGGGGGGGCGGGCATCTGGGTTCCCGTGACTTACCCAGCTGGAACTTCGGAAGTCGGGTTTGAATCCAGTTCCTCACGGCTACAGGCCCGGGCTTCATCCACTGGGCCGCTTAGCTTCCGGGATTGCTTTACTTTCTTCTCTCCCTGTGCTCCCAATTCCAGTCTCTCTCCCCAGGATCTTGGGTCCCCATTTTGTGCTGACCATTCTGATGGGCATCCCTTTAGGTCGCGCTCAGGCGCCGTGCTCTCCCTCACTAGTCTCCCTTCCAGGCTCTCCTCGGTAGCTTGGCCCAATGGGCCTCCCTCCGGGTGCACAGCTAGAATCATCATTCCGCTGATCAGAAATCGGAGCAACACATTTTGGATATTCACTTTCCTTCCTCCTTACTGAGATGAGTCTTTGTCTGACGCGGTCCAGCTAAAGTTCTGTGAACTACATTGTTAAATTATTAAGTACATAAAACCTCTCACTTGATTCCGTTGTATGGAAAGTCAACTCATCTTAGAGATGTCGTCCTTGTCACCGACACGTTGTAGTTCGAAGGAACTGGGTCAGAATTGAACTTCTGGAAGGTGCAATACTGGAAGAAGTGCGGGAGATCTCAAGCCTAAAGCAACGTGATGCGATCCAATTTTCCCTTGGGGGGAGGAGGGAGGCAGAGGGACACAGTGCGTCCACTCTTTTTCCAGGTGCTGTGACCATAGTCCATTGAAATGATATAGGAGGCTTCCTAATTTAGCTGCTTGGGTCACATGACATATATATGCACATATCTCTGTAACTTGTTTTCTTTTAAATATATTTTGATCATGACGTGGCTGGTGAATGTTTGGTAAAATTAAATGGGTTTATGTACTATGTAGTATGTTTCGTTTAATATCTACTTCAAGAAGATACACGTGGCGCAATAGTTCTATGTCTTCTCAACCTATTTTTGGAGAAGTCGAGATTCTTCAGATCGTAACTCAGAGCCGTAGGTAAGCAGTGCAGCCTGAGGCGTCCCTGTTCTCCGCTCTAACTGGGTCTGCTTTAGAGGGAGAAGTAGAGGAGAGAGGCCCTGGGGAGATGGGAGTCAGAGATGACACGGAAGAGCACCGGATTCGTAGTTAAGAGAGTTAGCTTTTGGTCCCCAATCTGCTACTAATTCATTTCATGACATTGGGGAAGTCATTGTATTTCTTTTGGGCTTTGGTTTTGCCATTTGTGAAGTTTAATTATTGGACTAATGTGGCTTCCAGCTGTTATGATTAAATTAGAGTCTTAAACTTAAAGACCCCAGCAGCCCCCCCCCACCCCAATCCATATTTCATGTCTGAGATTATTTTAGAAATCAAAATTTAGTTTTATGACTCAATTTAGATTTTTTCTTTTTGAAAAATGACCTAATGGTTCCTTCTATAAAATAAGGTTAAGAGACTATTGTTTACCCTCCCTACTTCCCTTCTGAGATTGAGGTTTGCGTGTGGTGGGGGGAGTATACCTGTAGGAAAAAATCATTTTTCTTTAATATTGGTGGTATTTCTCTTTCAGTTTCAGAATGTAGGGTTAATGAGAGTTTAATTCAATGTCAAACCTTTGTCTCGCTTTCTTTTTTCCCCCATGCTACTTTCTGTTGCCCTCCTTCCTTCTACCTTCTGAACTCCATTCCAGTTGCTTCTCCCCCTGCCTTCCTCTCACCCTCACCCTTCCTCCTGGTTCCCCCTCCCCCTAAGGGGGAGGGGAAGACTCAAGCTCCTGAGAGGACAAGAAATTGGGCTGGAACTAATTTAATGGCTGAGTGACCTCACAGTAGAGAAATCGCTAGATCCTAATAGGGGTCTTTGTCTACATTTCCACCCTAGCTGGTAACATGCCAGTCAAGAGTCAAGCTAGAGAAACAGGTGGGAACTATTAGACCTGTCATAAAGTTTGAAAAATTGATTCAGGAGTTGAAGTGAATAGATTGAACTTGACAGTGTTGTCCTAAAGATTCTAAGGCAAAATTCTGTAGTTTAATTTTAAATCCCTTGATTATTCATTAGCTTTCCAGATGGCTTTTGTTGATATTTTGCATATTAATGCTCATATTGTGTCATCATGTACTCTCAATTTTGTCTAAGGTAATGAAAAGATTATAAATATACCTGTATCTTAAATTAAGCAGATGTTAGTGAAATGGCAATATAATACAACTGAAAAAAAAAGCTTACCCCAAAACAAGAGAATTCGGAAAGCATAAAATTTAAGTTGGATACTTTTAAAAGGGATAACTATTTTGAAGAGTTTTAGTTATAAAATGCTGCTTTTTATAAGTTAGTTTACAAATTTATATCTTAAAAAATAATTCCAACTTTTAAAGATGATATATTTAATTATAAGTTATGTATAATATAGATATAAATTAGAAATGTATAACATCTATCAAATTTTAGAATTAATTTAAGTCATTCCAGCAGGCTACCCATTTATGAACATGTTACTCCTTCAGGTGCCAAGCTCCTGTGGGTACTTGATTTAGTGAAGTCCATTTTTGGAAGATGGCAGAGTGGTAGACATATGAGCAATTCCAGGTTTTCAGAGCCTGTAGAAAAGTAAATGTTAAATAGCCCTGAAGAATTAATACTGTTTACATAAATAAAACAGACCAATGCCTTGTACTTAGTAAATATTTACTAAATTGAATTATTGGAAGACACAGTATTGCTATAGTAAAATTTGGGTACATTACAGTATTTGGTAGATTTCAGATCAGCAGTCAGTTTCTCTTCAGTGCTTTATAATATGACTATTGAGAAACCTGAACTTCCTCAAGTTTAAAGGGTACAATCTTTGTTTGGGTGTATAAATACTTGCCAAAAAACTTATCTCATTATGTCATGGATATCTCAAAAATAGTTATTTCACAAGACTGCATAGACTTTTCCTTTTCCTGGTTTACAACATGTTTGGAAATCCTTTTCAGAAATTGCTTTTAAAACTTTTGTCATATTCTTGTGAACATAATCAACGATGTCAAATCTTATCTTTTGAGAGTGGAAATGGAAAAAAAAATTGTTAGCCAAATCTATTAAATGAGGTAGATATTCCGTTCAATCAAAACTAATTTTTCAGGAAGTTTTATTGTGAGTTGGGTCATGGTCATTGTAGAATAGCCATCATTGGGTTCCATTCTCCCTTCCTCCCTCCCATTCCCCTTGCTCAGAATCTCTAAAAATTGAAAACTTAAGGAGATTGACTAGTTGATTTATCAGAATAAATTCTGCATTAGTAGTAAAGAAGTTCTTATCCAGAAATATTCCTTATAATAGAAATGAAAAGAAAAAAGAAAAGAAAAAAATGACTTCAGCAAAATTAAATAAATTTTAAAATAAATTTTATATTTACATATGATTTTACATCAGGCTTGGTTTCTTCTTTATCTTTTTTGGGGGCATGCTTAGTTTTGATTATTTTGCACTTAGTAATTTTAAAAGTAATTATGCATATGATTCTGATTTTGTTTACTTTGCATGTTCAAATGTCTTTCAGTGTTTCTCAGTATTCATGATATTTGTTATTTCTTATAGCACAGTGACACTTCATTATAATCACGTATCAGCACCTATTAATTAATAAGCATTCTCCAATTCTTTGGTACCAGAAAATTATATATGTATGTGATGTGTGTGTGTGTGTGTGTGTGTGTGTGTGTGTGTGTGTGTGTGTGTGAGATATGGGGTCTTTCTTTTTTTGATTGACCTCCTCATTTATGATTAGCAGTGAAATCTTTGGGTCAGAGTATATGGTATTATTTTTACTTTCTTTGCTTAATTTCAAATTGCTATCTAGAGTAGCTGTACCTAATTAACAAATCCACTAAAAATACAACTCCTTCCAATGTTGATTATTCTCATCCTTTGTCAGCTTTGTCACCTCTGTCAATTTGTAGGGTTGGGGATGGAACCTCAAGGTTGTTTTGATTTGCCTGTCTCTCATTTGTGACTTGGAGCTTTCTTTTATATTACTGTTAATAGCTTGAAATACTCATATCCTTGAATCTTCTACCATTTATCTATTGGGGAAAGGCTTTTAATTTAATTTTCATTTTACATATTTCTGTTCATTATGTATCTTGGAAAACAGATCTTATCTTCATCTTTTGTAATCATCTCTGAACCTTATTTGTTGAAGCATTCACCTAGTTGTAAAAGACATATCCCCTTGTCTTCTGTAATCTGATCTTTCATTGGGTTCATGTTCTGCCTCTTAAATATATTGACTGTGCCATCCCGGGCAACACTTACAATCCCAGTTAGAAACTCCAGAATATTATAGATTGTGAGAAGGTGATGACCTACACTGAATAGTGATATATATGTATATATAATAGTGAATTTGTGCTCCTGAGATCTCAAATCCAGTCCTAACCTGTACCCCTGTTATCTTTATTCAAACCATGTAGCCGTCTTGAATGTATCTTGATATATGGTGTAAGATACTGACTTAAAATGTACTTTCTGCCAGATTACCTTCTGAATTTCCCAGTAAATCTTTTTCAAATAGGGACTTTTTTCCCGTAGATAATTTCCACTTTCAAATTTATTGTCATTGTTCGCTTTTGTTTTCTTGTCTGTTGCAATTTCTCTATTTGGCATATAATTCTCTTTTAAGAGACTTTTGAGAGAGTTAATGAGAAAAGGGGAACATATTTAGTATCTTTTCTGCCATCTTTTCCTGTCAAAGTATCATCATTTATTTTTTACGTCAAAGAAACAAATCAGGCTTGTTTTCCCCTTATTATGTTACACATTTTTAGTTTTTACAACACTTTAATTCACATGTACTAGACAAATTGTGTTTCATTATTTGGTACTACTTTTCTAAAAAATACGGTTTTTAAAATGTATTTTGAAAGATTATAACAAATGTATCATCTTTGCTTTTTTTTGTTTTTTGTTTATTACTTAAATAGAAAGTTTTCTTCCTGTGAGTCTTTAAAATACATCTTAATTCATTAAGCATTAAGGATTTTCTTCCTACAGTTAACTGTTTGAACCAAGTAGCTGATTTTTAAAAACCATTTATATGCTTAATCATAGTTACCTACTCCATCTAGCTTCTGCAAGTTAAAAATTCTTACCCATATTATTTATTTTTATGACCTTTTAAAATAATTCATTAGTATTTTCTTAGACAATCATTTGCAATGATTTCCTCCATTCCTTGTAACCAAAAATTTAAAAAGAAAGAGGGAAAAAAAGGCATTTTAATGAAACCAATTAGCACATCATTTAGGTCTGAAAATGCATCTGAGAATCTTCCACCTTTGCAAAGGAGGGAATTGCATTTTCTCATCTGTTCTTTAAATGGGATCTTTGATTATACTATATGCCCTTCATTGTTTCACAGGTTTCATTGACATGCCAAGTATCTTACTTGCAAATCTTCACACAAAATTTGGTTTTTAAGAAAAATTCCAACACATAAAGCACTGTTGCAAAATTCATCGTGCAGAACCATAAAGCTTGATGTTTGTAGGTATTGACGAAAAAGAAGTAGTATTAGAAAACTTCCAAAGTATGGTTTGCCACTTTTCAGTTTTGTCTCCCTAATCATTTCTGTTCATATTAGAGAAAAGAACTCTTCGGTTATTTATTTACTTGAAAGTTAAAGTAGTAGTTTGAGAAAATTAGTAATTCATTTTGAATGAAGCAATATAGTAGACATCTAGGAGTCTAGAACAAGCCTCAGGAAAATCTACCTACTATAAAACTTTTAAGTCCTCTTTTCATTTTGTGTTTGGAAAATACAGAGATGAAGATTAAGAAGACATTCCAGAGTCACATGTATAAATGTCTTAATTGAAATGAAAGGACAGAAAATTGCTGTTATTGCCTTTTTATTAGGTTGATTGGACACTTTCTAAATTGAGATGACCTGAATTTTCCTAGAAGTTAATGATCAAAGTAACTGTGTGGTGGTTCCCCTACAAATGCCTGTTGTAAATTAAGATGTTATGGTAAAAAAAAATTTATTGACTTTTAGCAAAATGATAACATTCTGTGCATACATCAGTTAATCAGGCAAATATTCACATTTCTTCTCTCCCTGATTTGTTTTATGAACCGACTGATGCACACCTAAAGTTGATTTTTTCATAATTACTGAAATATTTATGTAAATCAAATGATACTTTTGAAATAAAATTAAATTGAAGTAAGAAATAATTTGGACAAAGTTCTCAAAATAATACATTCATATTCATCAAGCTAAACGTATTATCTGTTTTGAAAAACTAGATTTTTTTTTCTTTTAGTTACTTTGGATGGTGAATCATGTTCTGTTTCTGTCACTTTAAGATCGAAAACCTTAAATTTTTTCTGCATTGCACAAGGAATCATTCATCATTTTCACTTTTTCCCCCCTCTCCCACAAGGATAATCAAATTAGCGTGCTGGAAAATGATGAAATCATACTTGGCTGTAACTTATTAATAGTTATTTCAAAAGGAGGGCATGAGATACAATGGAGAAACATTACATATTACTATTTTCTTCTCCTTTATCCTGCAGTTTTTTTCTCTTGGATTGTTAATATTTTGTGATATTTTTTTTTCGATTTTAAACATTATTTTATTTGGCCAATTTCAAACATTATTCATTGCATACAAAAATCATTTTCTTTTCCTCCCTCCCCTCCTGCCACCCCTCCCATAACTGACGCGCAATTCCACTGGGTATCACGTGTCCTTGATTGGATTGTTACTATTTTGAAAGAGCTAGATAATGTTTTTATACATATTTCATAAAAATGAAACTTCATGATTTTATTAGGCATACAGGTGTTGCTTTAAGAGCCAGAGGACAAGACTTCAAGGCCCAGCTCTGTCCTTTATTCTTTTTTTTTTAAACCCTTACCTTCCGTCTTGGAGTCAGTACTGTGTATTGGCTCCAAGGCAGAAGAGTGGTAAGGGCTAGGCAATGGGGGTCAAGTGACTTGCCCAGGGTCACCCAGCTGGGAAGTGTCTGAGGCCAGATTTGAACCTAGGACCTCCCGTCTCTAGGGCTAGCACTCAATTCACTGAGCTACCCAGCTGCCCCCGTGTCCTTTATTCTTTAGGTGATCTTGGACAAGTAATAACCTTTTTGGGTCTCTGTTTCCTCATCTGTAAGTGAGGAGGTCAGACTAGATCATTGCAGGGGATCTTTCCAAATCAGAAATTGTGATTCCACGTGTGCGAAATGATCGTGTCTCATTCTGTCATCTTAGCAGAAGCCTCCATCTAACCGTTGTCGCGGATTCTGGGTCAGATAAAGTGATCATCGTGAAGTTTGCTACTCCAGAGATCCAATTCCTGGCCAGCCAGCCCTCTTCACCTCCTCAGCTTTCCCCCAGAACTCTGGAGTGTGAGGGAGGAGCCTCCTCCTCGACGGCTAGTTCCAGGCTAGGAAGGCTGAGCAGGAGAGGAAAGAAGGAGCGCACGAATAGGGCGGCGTATTCAGAGAGCGGGGCACGTGGTCCCGAGGTCCCGCCCACTTTGGCACGATCTCTGCATGAAATGAAGGAGGACCCTGAAAGTGGTCACACTACGCGCGGGCACCCTCCGAAGGGCCAGGAGGCAGCGTGTGCCGTCCCACGTCAGTGCTCGCCATCCCGACCACCGCGTCCCCGGACCTTCGTGCAGCCGGCTCGGCCGAGAGTGCCGGAACCTCCAGACCACAGGCTGCTTCCGGCTGATGACATGCGGCTTCCCTGCGGACACAAGTCCTGAGGACGCTGTTGCGGGGCCTGTGACCCTCCGTGCAGAGCCACCCGACGGTGCGGAAGGGCGGCTGTGCTGAATCCTCGGCGCTTTGCACATAGTCAACGCTTAGGAAGTGCTTTTTTTCCATTCATTGGAGGCATAGTTGGACTGGCCCGCGTTTCCTGGCGAAGTTGACACCGTTTGCGTTATCATTCACAGTTTAGGGGAGATGGATCTACTCTAGCAGACAAAGAAAAGACACCGAAAAGGCAGATGACTTTTTTGGGCTGTGCAATGATTTAATGATAAACTCCACCGTCCAAGGCATAGGCCAAGCCTTTTTCTGCTCTAACTTACTGCCACTCCTGTATCGGAGGTTTAAATTCCAAAAGGGAGAGTCCCAATGAGATCCGGGTGTTTGCTTGACAAATATGAGAAAACAAAATCCAATCACTTCATCCTATGGAGATCGCACAGACACATTTTGCCCTGTTAATTGGATTTTAAATCAAGAAAGTTATTGGAATAAATGACCAACTTGGGAAAAAACCTCAAGAGTAATAGTAATGCAAAATGGCACAAATAAATCCAGTTAAAGTAGGAAAGGATTGTTTCTATTAAAGAAGGGAGGAGGGTTTTTATTTATGAGGTGCTTATTATGTTCCAGGTACTGTGCTAAGTGCTTTTTAATAAAACTGTTATCCTCACAACTACCCTGGGAAGTAGGTGCTACTCTTATCTTTATTTTACAGTCGAGGAAATGGAGGCAATCAGAGATTAAGTGACTTACCCTGCTTCATTCTGGGGCTGGATTTGGATTTTTGTTTTTTTATTCCATGCTAAAGCACATTATTTAGTGTACCATCAGCGGCTTATACTAAAAAAGTTATCATCATGGAGTTCTTTTAAATTGCAAATTTTCTAGAGTATCTGTAATATAGCTTAATTAACAACATTTAAACAAATTTATAACTTTCAGAAAAAGATCATCTAGGTGGTATGTACTTGTATAAGTCTCAAACACAAATAAAGTACGAGATCCTTTCCCTTTATCTTTGTGTTTTGTGACTTTGATGCCTCTATGCTTCCATCTCCCTCCTCCAAGCCATAATGAAGTTATCTCAGAAGTATGAAATAAGAGTAAACCTACTTGACTTCCTTGATTGTAAACTCTTTCTTGGTCACATTAACTTTAGGTACAAAAGTATATATGAAAGCCAACAATCTGTTCCCTTATTACCCTAAATCCCAAAGGCCTAATTTCTTGTCCGTTATTCCCCTGGTGAATATATCTTTTAAAAATCGAAATTTGTATATATATATATATATATATATATATAAAGTTTTTATTTCTCACACCTCATATCTTTTAGTTATAGTCTTTATCATGTTACGGTCTTTATAAGTTATGTGGAAAATGGAACTAGCTCCCTGTTGCACTTCTGTGATCACTAGAAAGGGCATTATTTTGTGTTCTTTAAAAAAATTAAGATCAACAGTGATATTATTTAAAATACTTATAGTGTGCAAAAATGGTTATTAAAAACCACAAACTTCTATTATTTTGTTTTTTAAAACAGACAAATTTAACACATTTTTACAGAATTGCCCTGTTGGTGACCTCTTCATTTTTACTGCCTTGAGGTTCTATATGAATGCTAACTGTTATTATTTGGTGTTCTTTTTTCACTCATTTTTTTGCATTATCACCCCATCCCAATTATTTACCCTGCACCCCAAGTAGAAGCCCTTGTTTTTAAAATTAAGTATAGTTATGCAAAATATCAACCCACTGATCATTTTTTAAAAATGCATGTTTCCTGCACTTCCCATCTCTCCACTAAGAAATAGGAGACATTGATTTATCCTTAAGCAATATTGGCATAGTACAGTTAATTTAGTTAGTGTCATTTTTAGTCTGTTGGCATGGCCCTACATGCACAATAAGCCTCTCTCCAATTTTTTCTTTCTGTTTTTAGCTGCATTTACGAATGTCCTGAATGTGTCTTGGTGTATTTAATATGTTTTATAGTGACTTTGGACGCAATTTCTCTTTCTATCTTCTCGGCTAGGCTTTGTTAGTAATAGAGTTGCAGATGTCATATCTTCAATAATTTTTTGCATTGTCATCACTGTTCAACTTTATATATATGTATGTGTATACATATAGCATATAATGGATATGTCTTCTATCAAATTAATCTACGTGTATAAACTGAAAGCTACTAAAGCTTGAAACTTGTTACAAATCTTGGCTAAAGTGATTTCAATTAATTTTTAGTTGAGTCTCTAGAATTCTTTATTACCTGCAGAAAATATGCTTTTGTTTAACCTGCCTGTTTCATTCCTCCAATTTCTTTTTGTTAGGCAAATCATCAGTCTTCATTTGGATAATGTGGGAGTGTTCAATACACAATTCTTTTATGAAAGTCATATTCCAATATATTCCAAGTATATTATGATACCTGCAGGTAAAAGCATTTCCCAAGGTTGTTAAAAAGCAGTTCAGTTAGATAAAAAATAAAGCAGCAAGGAGGTTAAATGTAGTTGGAAAAGAAATTCCCTCAAGCTCTCAGCTAAAATCCTCTTTATTATTATTTTTTACTTTAATAAAAAAATTTCCATTTAAGTTTTTCAAAGTCATATGATCCATATTGTCTACCTCCTTTTTTCCCTTCCCCTTCCTGGAGCTGACAAGCGATTCAATCTGGGTATTCTCAAACAACTCAGATCAAACCACCTGGCATAAAGAAACTGGGCAGCTTGGTAGCTCAGTGGATAGACACTCACACCTGGAGTTGGAGGACCTGGATTCAGATCTGGCCTCAGACACTTCCTAGCAGAATCTTGTTGGGTGTCTGGAGTCTCAAGACTCTTTAATTGTACCAAATATCTTGTTTCACTTCATTTGCAGCCTTCTGTTTTAAGGCATTTTTAGAACTTTATCAAATAATAGTAGTGACAATGGCCGTCTTTGCTTTACTTTATTTTTTTGGAGAGGCTATGGAGAGGTTTCTCCATTACAGATTAAGGAAAGATCCATTTATTCCTATATCTTTTTATTTTTATTTTTTTTAAACATTATTTTATTTGGTCATTTCCAAACCCTATATCTTTTTAAAAAAATAAATTAATTGTGTTTAGCCTATAGCATTTTAAAAAAAAATAAAATAAACCCTTACCTTCCGTCTTGGAGTCAATACTGTGTATTGGTTCCAAGACAGAAGAGTGGTAAGGGCTAGGCCATGGGGGTCAAGTGACTTGCCCAGGGTCACACAACTGGGAAGTGTCTGAGGCCAGATTTGAACCCAGGACCTCCCGTCTCTAGGCCTGGCTCTTGATCCACTGAGCCACCCAGCTGCCCCCTGTAGCTTTTTTTTTTGAAACATTCAGGAAATTGTAATTTCTGTTGCCTTGAGAATCTTATGTTTTCCTAATGTTCAGTCAGTCCCGAATTCTTGGTATAAATATATCCTGATCAAGGTGCGTAGTGTTTTAAAGTATTAGCACCTTTACTTTTATTCAATATTTGTACATTGATTTTTAAATTTATTTGAAGTTGTATAAACATTAAGATTAATCTCACATAATTCATTTTAATAGATTTATTCATGATCATTAGAAGTAAAGGAATACAAAGATAACAAAATAAAAACCAAGTGCCCACGGCTAATCTATCTATTCAGAAAGCCAGCTTACCATCACAGTTGCAACCCAGGAAGCAAAGAGAGCGAGACCAGGAACCCCATCCAATATATTTGCCTGTCTACATCCCCATGTAACAGTCAGTGGGCTCATGGACATTCAGTGCCGTTTTTAGGGTAAAAACCACTTATTCAATTGTTGAAATGTTCTTTGGTGTAGAGGCCATTGCTGAAATGACACATTTTAAGAGAGAAATAAATCTTTCCCAGAATAGTTCATCTATATATCTGAGTATAGTATTCAACGTCCTTTTCTTTATTAAATGGAAGTAGGCTTTAGAAAGAGGAGGCCAGATGCAAAGACTAGTACTGATTCAAAGGCAAACTCCTGGGTCATTGGCAGCTAGTTCAAAGTCCCGATCAGCTGTCAGGTAGCTTTCAGCTGTTCTGCTGATCTTATTTTGACAGCGAGTTGAGGGATTTGTGCTCCAAGGTAGGAAGCAACTGAGATCCTTGTTTTAGTGTGTAAAATTTTAATTTTTAGGCCTAAGAAGGAAAAACGTGTTATAAATATGTCTTCATTTTGTCATTCTCTGGAATCATGGTTTGTCATTGTGTTGGACAGATTTCCTACTTCTTTCAAAGCTGTTTGTCTTTGCCGTAGTTGTCTTTGCTCCTGGTTCTGCTCACCTCACTTTGCATCATTTCATAAAAATCTTCTCAAGTTTACCAGAAACCATCTCCTCCGTCATTTCTTACAGCACCAACGTGTTTCATCACATTTATATACTTGTTTTTCTATTTCCCAATTGATGTGCGACCTCTTAGATCAGGGCCCCTGAGGCCATTTATCTGACCCCCAATGCATTTCCAGAAGGGGCCCCTCTTCCATTGGTGATCAGTGAGAGTACTGGAGTACTATACATGACGTCACTCACGTACAGCACTACTTCCGGTGACATCATCCTTGGTGTGGCGCCTTGTTCTGAGAGTAGCTGAAGGAGAACGAGGTGCCACACAAAGGATTATGTGGCTGCACCATGGAAGACGTCAGCAGGGTGAGTGGCAGTCTGGGGGAGGGGATTCCGCACTGTGTCTACGGCTGCCCGGTACAGTGGTGGTGGGGATGGGCCTGTGCAAGGTGGGACAGGCCCATCCCAGCCAGCGCTGTACAGTGTCACAGGCCCAGCACCGCCTCCAGTACTGCATACAGGCATCGGAGAGCGGGGATCTGGCCTGTGACATCAGCGGTGGGCCTCTGCTGTGAGAAGCCACTACTGCCACTGGGTGTTATGTTGTCAGTTTTTTAATTTAAATTTACTTGTTATCTATTTTAAATATTGTATTTTTCCCGTTTTGTTCTTTTACTTTAAAGTAAGGTGTGCAGTGGGCATATCTCCTTGTTGAAAAATGTATTTCAGGATGCAACTGTGCCTTGTGTCTCCTAAAGGTCTTAATTCCCACTACAGATTCTCCTGTGTGTGTGCGCGTTCTGTCCTTTGACTAGTCCACATGCGAGTGAGGTCAGCTCTTTCCCACACACAGCCTCTTCTTGTTTTTATAGGTGTCTAATTTGCACACCCTAATTATGGGAGGGAATTTCCCCCAACCTTCCTTTTCCCACCTCCCAATGTATTTTTCATTCTCTTTCCATTCTTTTCTTAGAATCCTCACTCCCTGATCATGTAGCATCTCCTCCCATTGAGCATAACCAGTCATCCTAGTGCAGTCCTTATGTCTGCCATTTTGTCTTTCCCTTAGACTGCATCTGATTGCTATCTCCCTGGTCTGAACAGTGGAATACTCCTGGACATAGCCATGAAGCTTTATTGATTCAGAATGATGGAATTTCGATTTGGAATTTCTGTCCTGGTTATGTCTTTGTTGACTTCAGTCTGGGATAGAATCAGGAACTCAGATCTTCCTGTGCTTCTCTGGTCAGAGCCACATAGCTGCTCCTTACTTCGGAAGTTTCTCCTCTCTTAGTACATTGCATAGAGCCTTCAGTCATTCCTTGCGCCTGAAAAATGCACCATGTGCGTAGGTTCCCTCTGGTGTGCCATGGATCTGGGACCCAGAACTGGCTAGAGGACAGCAAACTTCCAGTGGGCTCCGTTCCTGTTGTGGTGGCCTGATATGGCTTTAGACCTTCTTGCTCTGATCCACCGACCCTCCTTTGATGTTCTAATGCTCTGTGAATGGTCAGCTCCTTTCCTGAGTGTCTACAAGACCTCTTTTACCAGTGCTTACCTGAGCTGGACAAATGGTTCACTCTTGCTCCCTTTCAGGGATTTATTCATCTGCATTTTCTAGATCTGTTTGGAGGAGCTTTGGGGTTACTTCCTGCTACGTTACCATGGTGGCTTTGCTTTTTTCTCTTCATAATATTTTGCAGCTCAGTAGCATTCCAAAACATTATATTAACTAGTTCAGTCATTTTCCAGTAGATGGACACATGTCTCAGTTGCGAATTCTTTGCTGCCACAAAAAGACCTGTACATGTTGGCCCTTTTCTTTCTTTGATCTCTTGTGTATAAATAGTATCATTGAGTAACTTTGCTTTCCGGAATTGTTGGATGACTTAACATTCCACCAACACTGCATCAGTATACTCATTTTCCCACAGGCCCGCCAATATTTGTCATTTCCTTTTGCTGTGAACTTATCCAATTTTCATGGCAATTAGAAGGTGGGTATCACCATGTAGTCATTTAGGATGGTGATGGCAAGGGTGGCATCATTTCCAATTGCTGGTACTTATGTTTAGAAATCAGTCCTTGTTTCTTAGTGGCTGACAGTCTAGAGTCACTGTTACCACTGTTTGATTTCCATCAGGCACAGCTCTCTCCTTTAGGGCCAATATTAATAGTTATAGTATTATTAAAGTTAAAGTTCTGAGAAGCCATATTAAAGGTAAAATAGAAAAGAATTTTTAGAGATGAAGTATACATTTTAGTTGAGGAGAGATAAAAACATTTTTCCTCCTTTTTCTCAAAACCAAGAAATGCTAGAATTTAAATTCTCCTGAAAAATGTTTTTTGGGTCTACCTACTAAAAGCAGAGGATTCTGTAATATATTTAAAGTCAGGATCTATTAATCTATGCTTAATTTAGTAACAGGTTAATAATAATAATAGCTAAAATTTATTTAATGTCTACTATGTGCCAAGTATACTAAGTGCTTTACAGAGATTAAAACTGCAATTATAGATAATAGATAAAGATGAAATGGAATTTTTTAAAATTGACATTTACTGATTAATTTAAAACCTGCTGTCCCAGGACCAGATTGCTCTGAAGGAATTTATGATCTAAGGCAGTGGTATCAAATTAAAATAGAAACAAGAGTCCCTTTGGGGAAAGGGGGTTTAACATATCAACTTAGAAAACTACAGATTAACATGTTATGCTATGTTTTTAGTTATTAAAACATTTCCCATTTACATTTGAATTTGGTGAGGTCAACATTTGGGGGTTTTGCTACTATGGGGGGGGTTACCTCTGATTTAAGGAATAAGATCTCCAAGCTGGTGTTTCTTGAGTTGCTTTTTCTTAAATAGGCAAAATAACTTTGCATTGGAGGGATTCAGACTTTGATGAGGGCAGTGAATAGATGGGCAAATGATTTTGGGTTTGAAATCTCAAATCTACCTCATTTTTGCACTCCGCAACAGTTAGAACCAAACATGGAACATCTTATTGGTTTAAGATTGGAAAAGTACAGCGAAACATAACAGGTTTTGTTACCTGCAAAATGCCAGACTGGACAAATGAAAAACTGTAATAAATTGCCAGGAGAAATAACAGTCTCAAGTGAAGAATAATTAGGAAGTCCTTTGAAGAGAGTGAAAAAGGAGAGAGTGAAAGCTGGCTTGAAGCTTAAAACACACAGATATTCTCTCTCTCAATTTTATATTCTTGGACTTGAAGATCACTCTAGATGGTGCCTGCAGCTGCAAATGGACACTTGCTCCTTGGAAGGGAAGGTATGGCAGATCTGAATGGTATACTAAAAATATCACCTTTCTGACAAAGTCGGGTTTTTTCCAGTAACAGTGTATGACTGTGAGAGCTGGACTGTAAAGAGAGCACTGTGAAATTGGTGCTTTTGAATTGTGGTACTGGAGAAGATTTTTGAGAGTCCCTTGGACAGCAAGGAGATCAAATCAGTCAATACTTTAATAAATTAACCCAGACTTTTCATTGGGAGGTCAAAAACTTTGGCCACATAGCAAGAAGACAGGATTCATTGGGAAAGATCATGATGTTGGGAAAGATTGAAAGTAAAAGGAAAAAGATGTTTGAGCATGAGATGGAAAGATAGTACCATGGAAACAATGAACAAGAACTTGGAAAGACTTTGAGAGATATTAGAGTGTAGAAGGGTCTTAGGTGCTGTCGTCCATAGAATCACAGAGCCAGATCCCCAAACTAAATGACTGAACAAGCAGGAACAACCAACCAGAATTTAATAACCGGCTGCTTTGTGTCAGGCATCGTGTTAGGCTCTAGAAGGAACGAAGGTTCTTGAGAATATGGTTATATGAAGTTTTCTTGTTAGACTTCTACTAAGCAGTGTCTAGTTTTCATTGTTCTAGTTTATTTTCTCTGGTGGTTCTATATTGCTGTGTATATAATACATTGACTAGGTGAATGAAAGGGGACTTCTTTGCTGATTGCAGGTGGTAACTTCCTCCTCAGGATGCTGATGCCTCTGCTGGCTTTTGCTTTGCCTACTCGCTTACAGCTATTGTTCATTGTTGCTCCTCCTCACTGAACTAATTTTGCCCAAATTGAAAAGTTATAAAATTTATTACATCTCAGCTGCAGCAGAATAAGAGACCATATGTGAATTCAAGAATTAGTTGGCTATATTATTTTCCCTTTCCTGAAAGGAAAGCAATTTTAGGCATCATTGAACAATGCTATGAAAAAGGCTGAGTATTATTTTACACAATTTCAGACTTTCATGATTGGAAATTAGATATAGCAGTTTAAAAATTATATTTCACTTAAACTTTTGCAAGCTTAGGGTATGTTTTATTTTAAAAAATCTGACTCAGCACCTTATAGGGAGTACAGTACCAGATGTTATATGAGATTCAACAGAAATTGCTGATGGCCACCTGCTTACTATTTATTAAATATGTATATTAACTGATGCCATTTAGTATATATCTGACATAGAATAAATTATAATTATTAGACATTATCAGAATAATAATAATCAGTAGAATGTTTAGAAGTTTCTATCATAATATATACAACTTTTAGAAATTTATGTCTATAATGATTTTAAGGCTTTTTCAAAAAGATAGTTGAATGGTCAAGGGACTTTGAAATCTAAACTTTTACAAACTCTTTCAGCTTCATATTTGACTTTGGTCCCTGAAGCATGAAAAAGGAACAATAATTTTTTAATCAATATTTTTCCATGGTTACATGATTCATGTTCTTTCCCTTCCCTTCTCCCTCCCAGAGCTGATGAGCAATTCCTCTGGGTTTTACATGTGTCATTGTTATTAACCTATTATCATATTATTAGTAATTGCAATAGTGATCATTTAAAGTTAACATCCCCAATCATCCCCACTGAACCATGTAATCAATCAGATTTTCTTCTGCATTTCTGTTCCCCCAGTTCTTCCTCGGGATGTGGATAGAATCTTTCTCATAATCCCCTCAGAATTGTCCTGCATCATTGCATTGCTGCTTAAGTTAGATTGTTCCACAAAGGATCAGTCTCTGTGTACAAGGTTCTCCTGGTTCTTCTGCTCCTTTCACTCTGCATCACTTCCTGGAGGTCGTCCCAGTTCACATAGAATCCCTCCAGTTCATTATTCCTTTCAGCACAATAGTATTTATTCCCTCACCAGCAGATAACACAAAACACAATTAGGAAGAGTAATTCTAGATAGCACTGTAAAGGGTCAGAATGTAAGGGGTTAAAATAAAAGGGTTGGACTAAATTTATCAGAGAGTACAGTCACTAGGAATTTATCAATTCCAAATGATTTTTAGCAATTTATTTATAAAGTAGAGGGAAAGGGGAGAAATGAGAAAGAGGGCAGAGTAAGAAATCTAGCCTAAGGACTATTGCTCCAGCCCTGGCTTTACTTCTGGGCAGAGCTCTAGCCAGAGGGCTTAAGGGTCAATTAACAAAGGTTATCAAGAGGCACCTCCCTCCCCCCCCATTTCCATTTTCTCCTTATTTGTTAAATAAGAAAATAATACCTTCCCATCCATTTCACAAAGATTTCAAGTCTATTCCAGGTTTCTGTGGGGAGAATTTCAATCTCTCTATTCTTATTTCCAATTAAAATATAGAAATAATTTTTATGCAGAAAAGATTTATGAAGAACATTCAACCAGATGTTGAAATTTTGAAAAGTCCAACTTAAAAATTGATTATTATGATTAAAATTTGGTGAATATAGTATTATTAATTCATAAAAATACTATATTCACCAAGTTTTTAGAAAAATGTAATATGAAATAGGTAAGCTTGAGGTCTTGCTGGATTACTTTTTAAATTTTTATAGAATTTTCACATAAAATATTAATTATTTTATAATCAGTTTCATAACTTTATCTTTAGAATTTTAATCATTTTAGATTGAATTAAATTTTATTTTGCAATTATAGTGACAAAATGTAAATTTTAATTTGGAGTTTTTGGGGAAAAGTTATTGTATAATCAAATTGATAAATAGTATATTAAATTTCCCTAGAGATTCATAATATATATGTATATTTTTTGTAGAAACAGTTTGGGAGAACAAACAGCTTTGCCACTTTTCTTCTAGAATGTGCTTTTCACATGATAGTTGCTTCAAATCTATTGACATTAACCAGTAGGAAGAAAATAATGAAGGGAGAAATAGTTTCCCTGCTTTATGGTAAGAGTACTACACCCAATCAGTAAGAGCAAATCTTTTACTAAAAATGTGTGTGATCGCTTACTTATAAGAGGGAAAATGAGTAGAAAGAGCCAGAAAATCATCATGCTATTGTCTGTGCTTAACAGGTGACTAACTCTGAGACCTTAGAATATTTATGCATTTCACGTTCTCTCAAGTAGGATTATCTTTGCTTCTTAACACTCAAAAATATAATGTGCAAAATCTAAAATGATTTCAAAAGAGCTTTGATACCAGTTTGTTGTTAAGCCTTTATTAAGCATCTACTGTGGGCCAGTGCTAAATAGTGGCGGCGGCGGCGGCGTTGCTAGCCAGCATTTGGGAAGATCAGAAAAGGCTCTATAAAAAAGGAAGCACTTGAGTTGAATCTTGAAGGAAGGGAGGTTGCTGTGGTAAGCAGGGAGCGTATTCCAGGCAGAAAGAGAGGATTTGGAACACGAACGTGAGAAGAGCAATGACAAACCCAGTTTGGCTGGTTTTTAGAGTAAATGAGCCTAGAAAGATAGATGGGAGTCAGGATTCTGCAGAACTTAAAAAAAACGAAATGAGGAATTTTTATTTTATCCTCAGTCCTTCAGTCAGTCACACAACCAGGATAGAAGCGAGTTTGCAGAGGACCGAGGAGTCCCAGCAGAAGAAATGGAGGCTACATGTATATTGTTTTTAGGACTTTGACAAGGTGAGGAGAGAGAGCACAATAGTTTGAGGATCTAGTAAATGCCTTTAACAGGAACACCTGGGCGCGATTGATGGCAGAAGGGCTGGAGTCAGTAGATAGGGAGAAGCTGAAGAGGAGTCAGTAACGAGGAATGATGGGAGTAATCTGCTGTTAAAGATAGGAGAGACTTAAATCAAGGGAGAGATCCAAGGGAGAGGCTGACCTCGGCTAGGAAAGGGACTTCTTCATGGTTGGAGACTGGAAGAAAGTGGAGAGGCGACGATGACGAGATGTTTTGGGGTGGGGAGAAGAGGAAATTCATGGAAAATATCCTCAGTTCTCACTTATTAATTGCTTACTACATGCTGGACACTCATCCTGGGGAGATAAAGAATGGCAAACGGTAATCGTGAGGATTTCACAATCAAATGGGGGCGACCATGAACAAGTATGGAAAAAGCTATAGACAAGGTAAATGAGAAACGCTCCCTCACCATAGGAAGTCCACTGAGATTAAGAGGGGTCGGGAATAGAGGCTAGGATTTTGTCTGGGAGGCCAAGATGAGGAGGAGCATTCAAAGCACAGTGCAAGTATCTGGGATCGGAGCTCAGAGCAGCAAAGGGACCGATGGCACTGGGCCAATGTATGTGGCAAGGAGTCAAGTCTGGGGGGAGGGGGCAGGTTATGAAGGGCTTCGAAGGCCGAGCCGAGCCATTTTATAGTTGATCTTGGAGATGGTAGAGGCATCCACAATGGGAAACATGTTCTCTTTCTCCTGTTCCGACAGTGTTATCTGTCATAGCAGCCGGACCATGTGAAAATGACAATTACCTTCTGAAGGACAAGAATTACATCTGGATTTCTTTAAAGCCGTTATTTTTTCTTTTTTGCTTAGTGTTGTTTCTGTTCAAATATGGATCCGTGTGTTTACCTTGGAATTTAAAAACACTGTAGAGAAATCACTTTGGAGGCTGAGTGGATGGACTGTAGTGGGGAGAATCTTGAGGCAGGCAGACCAACCAGCAGGTATTGTCATAGTCCAGTCGTAAACTGAAGAAGGCCTGTACCAGAGCGGTCACTAGATCAGAGAAGAAAAGAGGAACTATTTGAGATGTTACACGGATACAATTAAATGGTTATGGCAACAGATTGGTTAAGGAAGAGCCAGGGCACAGCTAGGGGACGTGGCCTGAGAGCCAGGCCCAGAGGCGGGAGGGCCTGGGCTCAGATGTGGCCCCATGGGCCAGCCCTTCGGGCTTTTCTCCCTGGAACCCATACACAGAATTGCTTCTAGGATGGAAGGTAAGGATTTTAGGACGGACAGCGGGTTATTGATTCCTACTTAGGTTATCAGCCTGAATGACCGGGAGGATGAGAAACTAGAAAGAGGGAAGGGTTTGGGGAGAAAGGTATTAAATTTAGTTTTGACATGCTGAGTTTGAGACTCTATAGGACATCCAGTTGGAGGTAGGAGACGGTCAGCAGAGAGTTTAGGGTCGGACAAATGGATTTAAGAGCCATTAGCAAGGAGATGGGTGATAGATGATGGAATCCATGGAAGCGGATGACATCTCCAAAGAGAGAATATAGAGGAAGGAAAGGGCTCTGGCCAGGACTGCGGGGCATCCACAGTTATTAGGAATGAACTGGCTGAAGGTCTAGCAAAGGAGACGGGGGAGTGTCAGGTAGGAAAAGAACCAGGAATGAGTTAGTCCTGGCCCCAAACCTCGGCATCAAGGAGAAGATGAAGGGTGATTTGGCGATTGATAACTTTGGAGAGAGTAGCTTCAGTTGAATAATGAAGTTCAAAGCTACGCCGGAGGATAAGATAAGATGATAGAAGATGGAAGGGTCAAATAAGGGCGTATCTGTAGATGATGATATTGAAGGTAATGATGGGATGATAGATGGGGCTGGAATAAATGAGATGGGATGTTATCCCTTGTACAGGGAGGGGAGAGAGGTTGGCCTCCCCTTTGCTTCTCTTTCTGCTTTTCAGTTGTACCTTCTGGAGGAGAATATGGTGAATCCGGGAGGAATAAAAAGATTGCCTTGTGGCAGTGAGGGTCCAGTTGAAGTTAGAGAATCAATTCATGGTATGCACAGTCAGAGTGGTGTGGAGTCATTGTCCAGTTCCATTTAGCAGCATATAAGTAAACATGGAGGTGGAAGAAATGGATCGGTGTCTATCTTGTTATTGTTATTGCTCTCATGACCAAAAGACTTGTGGACGAGAATTTACAATGCATGCATGCGTATTCTGTCTTTTACATCTTTTTTTTTTTAAGACAAATTTACATGCATGCATTGTAAATTCTCTTCCACAGACTATCTAAATAATCTAGGCAAAATGTTGTTTTTATCCAAGTAGTCTGGGCAGTATTTTTAGAAAATTCTTAGTTTATTGGGGTGTTGGCTTCAGGGGACATTATAGGGGAAAGCATCCTCTAAATAATTATTACTACCTTCTGCTTAATTTACATTGTGAAAACAGCCTGGAGCGGTAACTGAAAATAATTTTTCCTTTCCATTCTTTTGGCCTTTGGAGAATGTAGGGAACATCTAAGTAAGAGATGTTTTTTCAGCACTGATTTTATTGTGGTTTTCTGTAAAAATAAATCTGTGTTCTTAGTCACTGACTGAGTGATAATTTACTAGTGGCAGAGTGAAAGTGGATAAGTGCCTCCTTCTGTCAAAAAGTTGCCAGTGTGAACTGCTGAGCTGTTTATTTTAACAATGGGAAACGTTTCTCTTTCTTCTGTTCTTACACTGTTATCTGTCAAAGTAACTGGACCATGTAAAAATGACAAATGCCTCATAAAGGGCAATCATCAAGTTTCACTTGGTTTTCTTTAAAGAATTTTTTTTGCTTATAGTGTTTTGTTTCCTATATCAAATATACAAAATGGTTTACCTTTATTTAGAATTTAAAAAAACACCACCACCATATATAAATTTAAATTAATTTGAAATAGGCTATGATTCACATTTAAACATAGAAATGATAGCATCTTAGAGCCGGAGAAGAACTTAAAGAAATGGTCCAAAGAAAATGTTTTGAACGTGAAAAGCCATTAATTAATTATCCTTATCTTTCTATAGATGGTCTCTTCTACCATGTCCCTTTCAAGAGAAAAAATAAAGTGACTCCTCACTGCCTCTCCTTCTTCATAGCCATTCAGTTGTCAAGGCCTGCCAGTTTCACCTGTGCAGCCTCACGCGCCTCCCCACCTCTGGTACTGCCACCTGCCACAGGCCATCATTGCCTCATGACTGGACAGTTGCAGTAACCTACTCATTGATTGCTGCACATCTCTCTCCGCTCCACTCATCTTCTGAGCAGCCAAAGTCCTAACTTGTACGAGAAAGCTTTTCCTAATCTTTCGTGCCTTCCCTCCCTTAAGCATTTCCTGTTTGTCCAACGTATGTATCTCGTCTGCACATATCTGTCTGCTTGCTTCATTGGATTTCAACCTCCGTGAGCGTGAAGACTTCAGCTTTTTTTAATCCCCAGCATTCATAGTGAATGTTTAATCGACTGAGAATTGCTTTTCATTTTAAGCATTTAAAGGAGAAATGTAAAAGAATATGAATTAGTCACCTAATAAAGGGTTATTGACATAATCTGGAAGACCTTTAGGACCTTGTTATCAACAGTGGGAGTGTGGGAGGAGCAATATTTGCCACTTTGCTAGTTTTCCTTAAAGGGTATTGAAACTGCCCTTAATTGGCTCATGGCGCTAAAGCCTGAGCCATTACTACAGCCTTCTGATGGCTTAAATTAAAAAAAAAAACCCAACCAAAAACAACCCCCCAAGGAGCAAGGATTTGCTCTTCCTTAGGCTTAACTAGGGCTAACATAGCTATGCTCAACTGAATCAATGTTTTGTCCTTGCTAAGTGTCTTTGCCATGCTATAGCACTTCCTTTTGTTGTCTGCTATCATCTGGTCTAATAGCAAACCAGAAACAACAGACAAAGCCTGAAATGTTCTTATTTTGTTTTGGGGACCAAAAAATGTTTATTAGCTTTTTGTTATCTGTTGATAGGAAGGATCAAAAGTTATTCATGCATATCACCACATAATTTACTACATTATATATATAAGACCTATGTATACATGTATTATGGACCAAATTTTTGTTGTGTTTTTGAAGAAAAAGTATTTTCTATTTATGATTCTGAAAATTCAATTTGCTTTTCTACAGAGTTACTATTACTACATTAATTTACTACATTATTTTAGTAATCACATTTTGTGAACTACTTTATTTCACCATGTTTTATCTCATTGTTAAAACAACACATTTTAAATGGAATTTATTCACACCATTAAGTCCATTGATTTATTACCAATTACATGTTAAAACAAATTTCCACACAAGTTTTCCTAAGTTAAAATGGTTGAACTTCTCTCTGACCCTCCCTTCCTTTCCCCCTCTCAGTGCTGGCACGTGATTTGATTTGGGGTATATGTGCAAAACACATTTCCTTATTGTTCATTTTTGGTTACAAAAGCTAAAACACCAAAGCATAAACCCAAATAAACAATGGAAAAATCATGCTTTCATCTGCAAGGAATGTAGTTTTCTTGATGGCTTGCTGTTCCACTTATAAAATGGAAATTTTTATTCTTTCACTTTCTCTCTTTTAGCTGGTGTCTGTTTTTTTAAGTCACTTCTCTTTCTTTCCCAAAGGAACTTTTTTCAATAATCTTGTCTGCCTTTTGAATCATTGCAACCAAAATTTCAGAAATGTATTTTTTCATGTCAAAGGGACAAATTGGGACCATGAGAATGAGGTTTTTGTTTGTTTTAGGAATAGGACTCTTGTTTATTTAAAATGGTTGTTTCTTTCCTTTCTTTTCATTTTGCCATCCCTCCCTAAAAGACTTGCATGGAAATTCATGTATGTACTTGCATGTATTCGAGTTTGGAGTACTTCTTGAGATAATTAGGGGTGTCACACTTTGGGATGTGACAAAACATATTTGGACTTCATAGAAGCAGTGAGGAGGTTGTGCAATGGATAGACTACTGGGCCTGGAATCAGGATGACCGGAGTTCCAATCCAGCCTCAGATACTAACTCTAAGACTTTAGGCAAATCACTTCACCTCTGTGCCTCAGAAACAGAGATGATAAAAGCACCTAATTCAGAGGGGTTTTGTTAAGAAATAAACAAAAAAGGGGGCAGCTGGGTAGCTCAGTGAATTGAGAGCCAGTCCTAGAGACAGGAGGTCCTAGGTTCAAATCTTGCCTCAGACACTTCCCAGCTGTGTGACCCTGGGCAAGTCACTTGACCCCCATGGCCTAGCCCTTACCACTCTTCTGCCTTGGAGCCAATACACAGTATTGACTCCAAGACGGAAGGTAAGGGTTTAAAAAAAAAATAAAAAAATCATTATTTGCATGTGTTTATCACAGTGCCTGGCTCAGAACAGGCACTATATAAGTGCTTCTTTCCTTCCCTTTTTCCTTCATGCTCTACAATACAAATATCCTTAGATTAATAGTGACAAACATAATGTGTTTCCTTTTTAAATTAATACAGTTTTATGATATTTGTATTAGCTTTATAGATTACGGAGTGGTGATTCTTCAGGAAAGAGAAGTTTCCTACCAAATAGTAGATGACTGGTCCTAGTGATGGTTCTCATTACTTTTAGGACCTTGGAAAGCCATTCGATTTCTCTGGACTTCATTGTCCTCTTCTGTTAGACTAGATGATCTCTAAGACTCCTATGATCGTAGTAATATGCTTTATTAATGCTTATTAGAACAGAATTCTAGACATGCAAGATTCTTTGGAGATTGTCTGGATCATTTCTCTTGTCTTTTGGATTTGGAAATTGAGGGCCAGAGACATAAAGTGGCTTAAAGCGTCATAAATTCAGTGAGGTACCATGTTGTTCTTTCATGGCGCACAGTGGGTGGGATCTGTGATTGTTTCAAAAAGCGTATCTGAGGAGCGAAACTAATCTACTCACTTGTCAAAAAACACCATTTTTGGCACTGTTTATATCTTCTCTTTAAGGATTCAGTTTGTGCCAATTATATCTTTCACTTTTCATCACTGATTTCAAGAGAGATAAATAAGATCATGTTCCACTAGTATGTGACCTATTTCAAAAGTACACATAGATAATTATGTAGAATTCATTTCTTAATTGTACTTGTCTTCTCCAATAGATTTTTTTAAGACCACAAAAATAAATCAGGAAACTCCTGATTTGGCACTTTGCCACTGTCCTTGCATACAGAGTATGGATCAGTGTATTGAGCTCTAGAGTGTTGGACAAACCTGAGCAAAGACAAGTATTTATTGACAAGACTGTTGCTGAAGCTAGCACACTGAGTTTGCTGGCAGATTGAGCTGCTGTTTAGAAAGCGGCATTCTTAGAGCTCAGTGATGACTGAGCCGAGTTCAAGGTTAAAAGTAAAAACTTGAGAGAGAGAAAACTTTCTAACTTGAATTAATCTTCTGGATATTGACTCTCCTTCAGTCATGCCTATAATATTATTTCTTCCTATCTTGATATCCTTCAGAGAGTCTTCCTAGAGGAGGAAATTTTTGCATTGATTCTGAGAACTTATTCTATATTATAACATTTATAACTATTTCAAATATAATTGATTCTCCATTTTATTGTATGCATTTAAAGATGTTATGAGAAAGAGTCCATGAACTTCACTAGATTGCCAAAGGTATCCTTGAAACAAAAATGGTTAGTGTATTGGAGGCTCCTTTAACTAGGTTATTTGAGGTAAGGGAAAAGGGCTGGAACAATAACACCAAGAAAGAAGGCTGGAGGAGAGATATTGAATTCTCACTCCCCCCCCCCCCCTTCCTGTTCTTGTGTTGGCAGAAGTTAGTAAGTTGACAGCAGCTTTTAACAGACTAATTTCACTTTAAAACACTGAATAAATGGATTTATTTTAAAGGAGGAAAGGGTAGAGAGTTGGGATAGGGTAGAGGAAATTTATGGTTTCCCTAATCTATTAGAAATTCAGTATAAAGAAAGTGAAGGTTGAATTGTCTTTAAAGGGGATATTGTTAACGACTTGAAAATATCCTAAGAGCTGTGCCCCAAATCTTTCAAGGAGAAACCAATAGCCAGAAGTTGAGAGTAAATCAGCTTCTTGCTCAGAGTCTCAAGAAAGAAGTGAGAAAATCAGTTTTTGTGCCAGCTTCTTCAAACTGCCTTCTTCCTGGCCACATTCTTCTCTGGCATCTTCTTGATGGACAGGTCTTCAAACCAAACCAAAAGTGAACGATAAGGAAATGTGTTTTGCACGCGTAACCCACATCAAACGTCCATTTTCTTGCATTTGCCTGCAAGTCTTTCTTCGTAGTAATCAATTCTTCACATTAGGACCTGTTCTGGAGTGTATATCATGCCCTTCTTAACCACTTTTTTCCTTTTCCTTTTCAAAAAGCAACAACACTAAAACGAGGGTTCTACATCTTTCCTGTCATTGATCCCTTTTGGCAGTCTGGTGAACCGTGTAGACCTCAGAATAAAATACATTGCATCACAAAGTAAGCCGCTTTCATTCAGAAATAGCTACCAAGGTTAAAAAAACTCTCGTATCCTAGGTTAAGGTCTCCTCCTCTATAAGAAATGTTTATTCTTCAGCGAAACATCAGGCTCTCTCAAGAGCATGTTTGGATAGCTTTTCTTAACACTTTAAAAGAGTTCATAGAACTATTTTTTTAACCCATACCTTCCATCTTAGAATCAATATTGAACATTGGCATATTGGTTCATTGATATATTGTATATAAGAGTGGTAAGGGCTAGGCCATGGGGGTCAAGTGACTTGCCCAGGGTCACACAGTTAGGAAGTGTCTGAGGCTAGATGTGAACCTAGAACCTCCCATCCTGAGGCCTGGCTCTCAATCCACTGAGCCCCATAGAAAAGGGGAGAAAATTAATTGAATGAGCCATCATTTCCTATCATATATTAGGTTAGGTTCCCTTTTCCTATTTTAGGTCCCAGAAGACATTTACTTTTCTTCCCATTGGGAAGAAATTAGGGTCAGGCCTGTTTTTTCTTGATATTCATTTCCATTTTCCTTGCTTTTGACTTCCCACTCACAATCACTAGCCAAACATAATAAAAAAATACACCATTGTCCTAAAAATGGAAATTAATAAATAATTGACATTTTTCTTTAGAAAATTGTACCCAAAAAGCCATTTAATACGTCCGTGGTATGTTGTCTATGGACTCCCTCAGAGTTCCCTAAACCCTTATAGGGTATTCCTGAGACCCCCAAACCCCCAAAACGATTCCCAATAATGTTGGGTATTTGTCTTCGTCAGTGTCCTTTTCTCATGACTGTATGACGTTGTCCAGAGGCCCGGTGACCTCGGAAGGAAAGATTTTGCTGCATTCGTTAGACTTACTTGTTATCCCTTGTCTCAGAGCTGTACGAGTGGATGGATGTACAGAGGTGACACGAGGGGCTGTTTTGCTCGTATTTGGTATCCGCACCCAATAACAAGACATCAAAGATTTTCTTTAAAACTCTTGACAGCAGACCAGAATTGGTACCGTGTATAATGCCGTGTACGGTGAGGGTCACTTATCGTTTTCCTGCCTTTTTGCGAGTCTAGTCGCTCTGATGTCATCGCCCCGGTGGGGCCCCGCTGCAAGGGCACGTGCCCAGCTGTGCCGGCCCTCGATAGCCAGGCGCCTTGTTACCAGGCAGGAGCCCAGGTCCATTTAATGCTGTCTTCAGCCACGTATTCCAGGTTGTCTCTTCTGCCTTGGAACATTTTCGGTTTGTTTCTGGTTCAGTTTTTGAAGGGTAAACCTCTGAGGACCACTAAAATACATCTTTAGATACGTGCTGGCTTCTGGGACATTCTTTTTGTCTCCGTTTCCTCATCCTGAAAATGGGCCAGAGAAGAAGATGGCCAGCCACGCCACTCTCTTTGCCCATAAACCCCGATGGGTCACAAAGAGTTGGACAAAGAGTGGCCCTTTAGTGATCTTTCTGTACGTGCCTCTTCTTCGCCACAGCCCACGCTCCAGAACTCCCCGCTAGCTCCCAGGCTAAAAAAGAAGGCTGTTCTTTGTTTCCTCCCTCTCCATATTCTCTTGTCGGTTGTTTCCACCCTCGAAATGCCTCTCGTTTCCGCTCCCTCCTTTCTCCTGCCACCACCCTGATAGGGGATCTCATAGCTCCATACCTGGATGACTGTCACAGCCTGCCGTGCGCCTTCTCTGCCTCAACTCTCTCCCCTCCAGCTCGTTCTCCACCTAGTTGTCAGATGGAGCCACTTTAAGGAAACACAATTATTCCAGGGACTCCTCATCACCTCCAGGAAATAGGAAATCGGTTTGGCTTTCTCAAGCCCTTCATAGTCTGCTCTCGTCTCCCACTTTGTCCCTACCATGCGCTCTGCTCCGGTGATACTGACTGACCCTCTCCCCACCCCCTGCATTTATCCTGTCTCCCATCTCGTGAACACGCCTGGAACGCTCTCCTTCCTCGTTTCCCACCTCTTGACTTCCTTTAAATACCAGCTAAACTCCCATTTACCATGTCTGTATTTTGTGTGAATAGTGCTTTTTGTGTGTTTTCTCCCCCCAATTGGCTGTGAGCTCATTGAAACTAAAGATCTGCCTTCTGCTTTTCTTTATATTTCCAGAACTTAGTCCAAGGCCTACCCTATGGCACTCAATAAACAAACACCTTGCTTCATTCATTCATTCATTCATTCATTCGTTTGTTTGTTTATTCATTCATCAATTTTCATTCCTTTATTTGCTTGTTTGTTTGTTTATTCATTGCTTCATAAGGGACAGTACTAGCCTTCAAAGTACAGGGAAATAAAGTCTTCAAGGACAAGATGACATTTGGGTAGATTTGAATTGATAGGGATTGAGCTGAGGCAGGAGGAAGAGCTTCAAATCTTTATAGAACACAGATGCGGAGACGTATGATGACCTCAAAGGGTTGAGATGTTAGGGACCATCTAGGCATTTTACCGACAATTAAAAGAACCCCCGAGAAATTAAATGATTTCCCTAAGGCCATGTTCTATCCAATTTCAGTGTTCTTTTCTTCCATGTTTGGGACATTAGATTTTGTCACCCTCAGAGATTTTAAGAATTAGATTTAAGATTTAAGAATATATCTTGGGAGTAGAGAGTATTGTTCTAACTAAAGTCAGACATTTGTATTAACATTTAAAAACCCTTAATTTCTGGCTTAGAACACCTCTTAAGACAGAAGGGCAAGGGCTAGGCAAATGGGGTTAAGTGACTTGCCAAGGTCACACACCTAGGAAACACCTGAGGTCAGATTTGAACCCAGATCTTCCTGTTCCTAGCCCTAGCTACCCCAATTGTATTGACTTTTACAAAGAGCAGCTTTCTTGGCCCTACCATTTCATATTTCTTAAGAAAATAATATTCTTAGATAGCTTTGGAAGTTTTTTCCTGAAATGTCCACTATTTTGCCAGGACGTACCCCTTAAGACCCCTGATGTACTTAATATTTTTTTTAATAAATAAAATGAATTCTATCAAACCTTCCCTGATCCTGTCAGCTGAAAGTGATATCTTCTTCCTTAAAATTATAATTAAGAGTTTGTATGGACTCCTTTTCACTTGTAACATTTTGCCTGATGCCATAGTTATTTGTATATGTCTTCTCCGTCCCAGCCCCTTTCTCCCCTCTTGTAACCTCACCTTTGCCTCATGCATGTGGCAGGGGCTTATTAATAAGTGCGTATTGAATTAAATGAAATTAGAAGTGTTGTTAATCCAAAGAGAAAGAGCAGACAAGGATAAGTGGTGGTGAGGGCCATTCTTAAAAGCCAGAGAATTTTCCCTATAGTTCTCTGTTCTTTCTAGTATCTGACTTAGGATGTAAGTCAGGATGGATGGTCCCCATGGAGCTGGATGTCCTGGGCTCAAGGAACTCTTTGTAGGGAGTCAACATCTGGAAATTGCTCCAAAAGGAGAAATGGTTAGCCTTCAAATTGCATAAATGATGGAATCATCAAGCATGTGAACACCTGGTTTTTGACATAGGCTATTTTTAAGTTTCTATTAGCAAAGTGAGATTTATTTTCCCTTTTCCCCCCTTTGATTCAGGAGTCTTTGAGAAGCATCTGAATTTAGTCTCAGGGGTATCAGGTTAGAAATTCCAGTTTCTAGTGCTAGCATTTTCTCTGACTTGAATGATTTTCAGTGATATAGAACAATTATCTATAGAATAAAGATGATGAAATTTGCCATAGATAGTTTATCATGGCTTTTCCTAAGAATCCAATGAAAAATTAAATGGCAGCAGGTAGCTGGTAAAAATACTGGCAAAACTAAATTTTCCAAATGATTATTAGAGGGATTGATTCTCTTGTATCGGTGAACTTTACAAATAATCATGTTCACTTCTGCTGTGATTCATGCTTGAAACGAAAATAAAATGTGACCTGTTTCATCTCAATGTTTAAAACCATAATTGTCCTTAAAAATGTGAGATGGTAGTATTTTATTATCTTATTCTCATATTTTTGATACAAAATGATCTCATGACAAGTTGTTATCCTGCAGTTAGAGTCTTCTATCGATATTGTTCTGCAAACTATTTCAAAATAGATAAATAACTGAATTTTTTAGTATTATGAAAAATTTTGTTTAAGCTCTCTGTAGGTTAAGTGAAAACATCTTCAATATTCCAGTAGTAGAGAAGACAGTAAGGATATTTGTTTGCACTTCATCTTGTTCCCACATGATTTTTCATCTTCTCTATTTGGTCTTTACTTATTTTAAACGTTTTTGTTCCCTGTATCTGGGAGATTATGAGTATTTGGTATTTTGAATATTATGACAGGTATTAAAATATTATTTTTATGAGTCAGTGTTTTGTCTGGATGATAGCTCAGTTTTTATTAGTGATTTTATAATTCTTTTACAATCTAGTTTTCCAGGATATTTTGAGGTCTGTATTTTGAAATTTGTCATCTTAGTCTATGTGTTTTTCTTGTGTTGTATAAACTTTCATTAGAACATTTTCCAAATCTATTATGGCCTGTTTTATTATGATGATCTTTGATTATATTGTCAGTATCACTGTCATAATCATTTTTCTTATTACTGTAGAGCTTATTTTAGCTTTTGTAGCGTGCTATTGGTGTAATGGGGAATGAAGAAAAAGTGTAATTTTGAAGAAGGTGACAGTGTGTAGTCATTGTTATTGTGTTTTTATAAAAAAAATCACCATTGCAGGGGTTAAAAGTATCTATTAAACTCTATTTCCTGTATTAAAAAAAATAACCTCAGATTGTAGATAAAAAGGGGGGGTTAAAAAATCAAGTCCATGTAAAGCTTGAAAAGAAACTTACAGCAATGGATTTGCACATAGACCTTAATTGGGCCAATTGACCTTGTGTGATGTATTTACAATTGCCTTAAAATTGTAAGCAGATGTCTGAAAACCCTTAGTTAATAGGTTCCTGACATCTGTTTCAACATTGATATTGCCCACCAAAGCAGTTATAATTAGTAGAATACCTAATGCATGAATCTTTTCCTTATTGGCCTAATCGATCAGATTTCTCCCTTGAATATTTAAGCCAACCATTATTTTTAATTGTATTTGGATACATTTTGCATCTTTTTCTCATAGAAGAGGTCAGTGTGACAGCATAATAGCTATTCTCCAGGAAGGAGTGTGTGTGTGTGTGTGTGTGTGTATACAAAAGTACAGCATTGCATCACTATAGCCACTGTTATTGCAATAGTAAAGTTCATTAAGGGCAAATAAGTTTAGTATAATAAACTAGACCTACCCTAGGTCATGTGATAGGTGTTTTACTTGCTCATAAATTTTGCATTAAAACTATAAAATGAAATTGAGAAAATTTCTCAAGTTTTAATTTAAAAATGAATTCAATTCATTGAAGTTGTCTTACATATTGTTATCTTTTCATAAAAAAGAAATTATACTCTGCACTAGTTCAGAATAGTAGTCATTTTAAAATTAATATTACAGTTTTGTTTGCCCCAGTTTTCTCAACTGCCAAATAGGGATGCCGATAGCAAATACCTCCCACAGTTATTTGTGAGGATCCTTCAGAGTTCAGCCCATAAATCTAAGCCTTTCTCTTTGGGGATTGCCACATTGTTCTGGCTATAGTCAAGTAGGGAGTTAGTTCCGTGTCAGTCATATTTAGGATATTGCCAAGGTTCTTGAAATAAGATCGTTTCCACATTTTTAATTTAATAGCTTTTGTTTAGGTGGATTATATCTTTCAATATTTACCAAATTAGAAATCAAAAATGTTAATGTTGTTATGAAATGTGTTTCAACTTTGTAGACAATTTGAGAAACTCTTCTTAAGAAGAATTCTATTTAAAAGGCAAAAAAGTTGATAAAAAATACAACATAAATGTCAATCTAAAAATACAAATACATACAAAGTAATTTGAAAGAAAATATGAAAGGCTTCATGTAGAAGCTGATGTTCAAGCTCTTGTCAAAGGAACAAAATGGACTCATGAGGCAGACGGAAAGGGATGCATTCTTTTGAAAACTATTTTTATTTTTAAAAATATTTCCCAATTACATGTACATTTTTTTACCATTCTTTTTTAAATTTTGAGGTCCAAATTCTCCCAAGAAGGCAAGGTATATATCAGTTATACATATAAAATTATGCAAAACATTGTTGAAAAAGAAAACATACACATGAAGTAAAAATAATGAAAGTAAAAAGAGTAGATTTCAATCTGTTCAGCAGTTCTCTCTCTGGAGGTCGATAGCATTTTCCATTATGGGTCCTTTGAAATTTTCTTGGGTCATTGTCTCTTAATAGTAGCTAAAGCATTCACAATTGATTATCCTTTCTGTGCCTGTGTACATAATATGCATTTCCTCCTCGTTATTCTCACTTAACTTTGTATCTATTCATACAAGTCTTCCCAGGTTGTTACAAAACCGTATTCATCATCGTTTGTTGTATCACAGTAGTCTACACAACTTTTTCAGCCAATCCTAATTGATGCCATCAACGGGGTGTCGTTTTTACATGAGGAATGGCTAGTTTAAAGGCAAGAGATAGCGGGCTATCGCCGAGGAAGAGAGAATTGATCCGGGATCCCCGCGTGTGGGGAGACAAGTGAGGCTGGAGAGACACGTTGGGTCAGGTTATTTGGAGCTGTAAGAGTCAAACAGAGGAGTTTCTATCCGATGGCAAAGGAAGCTGCTCTTCACCGAGTTCCACGGACAGACGTTCCTTGAAGGAAAGTTACTCTGGCATTTGGGGAGAGATCGAAGCGCCTTGTCTCCTCACGAGAGCCTGAAGGGAGCTTGTGTGGACGGAAAGAAAGGTCAGAATTGAGCGTAGGTAGGTGTGGACGTAGAGAGTGCCTCTTGGCAGCGGAGGGGGCTTGTGGGTGAGACCCTCTACGTGCTCGCTGGGGGGGCTGTGGTGCTGCGGACAGAAATAAGCAGACGTTAGAGGGCAAGATTCAGGGGGAAGAGCGTGGCGTGTGAGAGCGCTAATTTGCAGTATTTCCGATACCGCCTTTGGAATGTCCAAGGGACGTGGGTGGGAAAGAAAGGTAGGCGTTGAGCCAGGAAAGAGTGAAAGCCCAGAGAGGGTCCAGGAGGAGAGGGCGATCAGGAGTGAAAGGCCCCGATCCCTTTGGGCAAGGGAGAGTCACGGGTCCATGAGGCGCCCAGGCTTAGGACAAGACATGGAGGAATTTGAGGCGTGGAGGCATGTACGGTAAGCTCTGGGAAGACTTTGCCGTATTTGAAGGCAGCAGGGGAGGACCAAGAGATTGAAGATCTGAGCCATCGAAGTGGTGATCGCAGCAGTCTCTGGTGGAGGATGAAGTGCGCCTGTCCGCGATCCCCTGGGCAGGGAGGGCGCCTCTTGTCAGAGGTTGGGAAGAAGCAGGAGATGATGGGAACCAACACCAAGGCATTTTGAGATGAAAAGACTGAGAAGGGGAAAAAGCAGGAATAATCTTAGCACTAGTTGCCTAACAAAGTCAATAAAGAAGAACGAAATAGTAATAGAGTGCGTTTTATTTCAGTAAAAAAGCATATAAGGTCAAATGCACGCCCGGGCTTGTCTCCGCCGTGGATAGCCTGTGGTGTTGGTGGGGGAGGGCGCCTTGCAGGGGAGGAGGAAGACCCAGGGGTGCGGGGCAGCTCCCGGGGCTCACGTCCCTTCTGGAAACCTCCCTTCTCAGCTAACTGCCCTTGCACGGGATGCATTTTCTGCTCATCTGCACGTTTAACGATCAAGAACCCCCCCAAACCTCCCAGAAAACGTGGCGCTTTTCTGTGACAGGCCGTCTCCGTGGGTCAGAGGACTGCAGCACTCCTGAGGCCGGCTTTGTGCAAGGACGCCCGGGTCAGCTTCTGGGCCAGAAGAACGCTGCCCCGCTCAGCCAACTCTTGGCCTTAGGCCAAGGCAGGCATTTTTGGTTCTGCTTTTCCCACACGGTCTGGTCGGGCCTTGGAGCACTTTCATTGCATCAAGATGTCCTGACGCTAAAGGACTGCAGCTCCACCTCCAGCTGAATTCCGGCCTCCTTTCTTTGGCCAGTCCACAAAGGCAGGGCTGCCCTTACAGTGTGCCGTCTCATTCGTCCGGCTTCCTGTCCGCTCTCGTCCTGGCCTCTTCTCAGCTGCTTTCCTGCCGGCTTCCTGATCTTCTGAGCTGACTGAGAGCTTCATCAGTGACTCATCAATGGTGCAGACCTCGTGAAATTCACCTGTCAGCTGCCACCCCATTCGTCATTGTTGTGTTCTCCTGCAGACTCGTCATTTGACTTCCTGCTTTGTGAGCTTTAAATGCCTCACGCTTAAAAAACAAACAAACGTGTACATGATGGAAAGGCCGCCACTTGCCTCTCAGCCCATCTGAGGAGCAGCTCTATGTGCTATATGCCTCCGAACTTCTGGCTTAATATTTTAATAGAAAAAAACCCGCGTTCATGAATGGATTTTATATTTTTTCTCTAAGCAAACTATTCACATACGAAAGAGACAGTGCCTCACATCCTTTTTCTTTGCCCAAAAAGTTGATTTTCTTCCCCTTTCAGTCAAATGCTCGCATAGAAAATGACAGTATCTTATGTAGGGAAAAGTTTTTTTATTAGTGAATTTTTTTTTTCATTGACAGGCACAAAAGTCACACAACTGTATACCTTCTTTTTTAATTTTTGATTGCAAGGCACAAAGGGCTAGGCAATAGGAATAAAGTGACTTGCCCAGCGTCGCATAGCTAGGAAATGTCTGAGGCCAAATTTGAACCCAAGACCTGGGTTCTCTGGGCCTGGCTCTCCATCCACTTAGTTGTCCCCTGAAACTATTCTTCTTCTTCCTTTTTTTGGTTTGAAAATGTTTATTTAATAATTGATTTAGACGATTTCTTCTTTTTTGACCCACACATTTACAAATTTAACAGTTGTTCGCTGTGATCTTGATGTAAAATAGTCTCTTTCTGTGCCAAGTGCTAATGTCATCAGATAGCTAGGCTACCCATGACTGAAGCCGCTCTCCTCTACTCGCGCTGGGATCTGATAAGATGTCAATGTGCACTTTAGCGTTTACCACGAAGGTCAGTATTCCGTGTCGTACATTCCTGCCACAGTCATTAGCCTGTCTAGGCTGGCCGGTGTATACAGCACAGGCCACACTCACCGGCACGTTTGGAAGGAGATTCTTCCCTGGCGAAGGGGAAGTTCAGGTCAAGAGAGCAGGAGAGAAAGTAGACTTGAGCATTCGATCTAAGACTCGTCCGCGCAGAGATGCTAGTGGAGGCCTTGGGAGCATGGAGGGAGAACTAGAAGAGGAAGCCCTGCGAAGAGACCGCTTCAAAGCATGCCCGTGACTCGGAGGGAAGGGCGGAGGAGCTACGGGGGCTCTTGCGGAGCCCTCGGTGTCTGCGGGGAGGCTGGGAAGACACACTTGCTCTTTCGGGGCGCGGCTGCCGCAGGTGCGGCTCTATGTGCTCTGCTCACTGGACTGAAAGAACCCCTTTTCTTTTCCCTCTTTTTGACGACTATTTTCCTACACATTTTAAAACACCAGACGTGTGTGTTCGTGTTTACTCTACACAGTTTAGTCGTTATTGAGGGAGGCAGCACAGAGGACCAGAGCACAGATGGGAGGTCCTGGGTTCAAATGTGGTCTTAGACACTTCTTAGCTGGCCGACTCCGGGCACGCCGTTCAAGCCTAGTCCTCAGCATTCACCCTGAGATGGAAAGGAAGGCGTGCGTGGCGTGGGAGGGAGGGGGGAGGGAAGCCACAGCGGCGACCAGGTAGTGACCTGGTTAGAGAGGTGTGAAGGAGCCGCCTCGCCCCGGTGAGAGCTTAGTTGAGATTATGAAAAGTACGTTTTTCCTTCTAGCTTTCTCCAGCAGGATACAAATAAGAGTGAAGGTGGTGGATGGGGAGAGTCATCTGGGATTAAGGCTTGGCAGCGCAAGCTTGAACGCACAAGGGAGCCGTGACCTGGAGAGAAGAGGGCAGGGCGGAATAGAATCGACGCGGGGAGCGACTGAGGCGTTTTCCTGGAGCAGCAAACTGTCTAGTCTCCAGGAAAGCGATGGCAAATGGATTTGAGAGAGACCCAATAGTACTGGATCTCAACATACTATCAATCAGCCATCATAGTCAGAACTGTTAGCGATGGAAAAAGAAAAATCAATAGAAGTTTGCTCCAAGGACCGTCGCGTAAGTGTTTCTACAGTAACTACTTCATAAGTAGCAATAACTGCAGGAAAACTGGGTGACGGTATGGCGAAATTTGTTTCAGACCAACAGCTCCCACCGTGTGCTTCGATGAATTCCAAATGGAGCCAATATAAAAGTTATGCACAAAAGACATTTCTAATAACTCTAGTTGAGGAACGTTCTTGAACAAATGGGGAATCTATGAATCCTAAGAGATCGGCGAATTCTTTCACTTGGGAATGTTGATTCTAAGGCAACAGAGTGGCATGGGCTGGCAATTGGGGTTAAGTGTCTTGTGCAGCCAGGAAGTGTCTGAGACAAGATTTGAATCCAGGACCTCCCTTCTCGAGGTCTGATTTTCAATCCACTGAACCACCTGGCTGTTCCCCCTGCACCCTTCATTTTCTCTTATTGGAGTGATTCCTGTTCCTGTTCTCAAGAGTTCCTCATTGATTGCATGTTGCAGCATGGGTAAAACCCATCCCGGACCTCTCTGTTACCCTTGGTAACCCATTCTTGATTATCAGAGGCAGTAGTATTCTATGCTATATAGCATCTGCAATAAAGGCTGGTGTTGAGAATATGAACCCTTGTTTGTATGAGGAGCTTGGGCTTTGCAGAAGGCCTTTGTAAATGAGTGTTGGAAGTTCCCCAAAGCAATCCAACCCCATTCGCCCCTTGCGTTCAGTCCGGCCTCTCTGTCCCAGAGCTGGACTTTTGGACAAGCTTTATGGGCCGTCTCTCCAGATATGTTTTGAAATCAGGGCAACACGCATTCTTTATATACTTGCTTTTTTCTGGATGAATTGGAACAAATTCCTTTAAATTATTACGGATTTCGTTTAGAAGTTCTGGGAGTTGGATGTCTTCAGCACAGTGTTATTTCCAAATCTTATGTGATTCTAATGTATGGAGAGCAGTTTTAAAAGAGTATATAAGGTGGCATTAAAACATTAACAGATCAAATCCCCTTTCATAAACACATGCATTTTAAAGTTATTGTAAAGATATGGCCCAGAACCAAATAAAATTTGCAAAAGGTTGCTCCTTTATTGTTCATTCTTATTGAGAAGGCCCTCACTTGAGGCCTAGAAGACTGTTTTCACAAAGATTTTATTTGGTAGCTAGACAGTCCTTTTTTGAGTATTGAAAAGGTTGGAGATTTTTCTCCTTATTCCTTTAGTGTCTTCATCCCTCTCAAATACTGTACTTATTAGTCCTTCAATGGTCCCAGCATAAATGTCTGGTAGCTTTTCAGTCGTGCCATTTCCGCCCTCTACACAAACACCCTGCGGTGTTTTTGTCCAAGTGTAAAGGTTCCACCATTCTTGATGGAGACAACAGGTTTTGGCACACCTTTCCCATTTTTCTTTTGCTGCTTGTACTCCTTCCATTTCATTGTCATTGGGGTTACTTGGGTCAATTCAATATCTTGAAGAGCTTTCTTTGGAAGGCATTTTGTACTCTGCTTCACGACAGTATTATTTGTAATGATCATTCTTCACATAATTTTGCAAATGGGTGTATTTTCTAACCGTGTGTTTCCTTTAGTAGCCATCTCTGTCGGGCTAGCAAGTCCGACGAAGCAACTTTGACTTCTTTTGGTCTCCTTATTGTAGCAATCAATTTGTGTTGGCTAAACTTCTCCGTAAAATGGGCTGTCATCCACCCCGATGTCCTCCGTGCTATCTCTGTTGTCCCATCCCTCTTTTTCAGTTGCTTGTTTCAATAATTAGAGTTAATCCATTCCAACAATCTCCCGTATCTTTATCTCTGACAACTTGATTATCTCTTACACAGAAAGCTTATTCGGGGACGCCTCCCACACCAGTAGTAAATCTTTTCCTGTCTGTTAAAATATAAAATTTCATTCTTCATGATATTATTTGGCACTTCCCTTTTCCAGCACGTACCAATTACGTTTTTTGAATGAAGTGTTCATGATATAGAGCAAAGTAGATGCAGATGTCTGTCCTCTTTGTCTGAGACTGTTTTGGGTAGCTGCCTCCTGTACAGTGTGGTCAACGTCTGTCTTTAATTCTTCAGGATCTGTGTCTGTGCTTCATGCCCGAATGGTCGGATGGCTTCCCCACTTTCTTCAGTTTAAGCCTGCATCTCGCAATAAGGAGCTCTAGGTAGCTGCAGGGTTTGTTTTATCTGTCTGCATAGTGCGTTGACTTTGGCTGCCAAGTGTATAATCGATCTGATTTTGTATTGGCCATCTGGTGATGTGTCTGTTTAGAGTCACCTTTTGGGTTGTTGAAAAGGAGCGTTTGAGTGGATACAGGGCCAAGCCTGGCTCAAATGGGGCCCCAGACACTTGCTAGTTGTATGGCCCTGGGTGAGTCCATTAACCCCAGTTACTTAGCCCTTCCTGCTCTTCGGCACTGGAACTGAAAAATAGGATTGATTCTAAGACAGGAGGTCAGTTTTTTTAATCGTTTGCAAGTTATCTTGACAAAACTTTAATAGCTGAGGAAGGAAGGAAAGCACAGAAAAAGCTAAAGATACATCCATCTGAATGCAGAATTCCACAGAATAGCAAGGACAGAGAAAAAGATTTTCTTAAGTGAGCAATTCAAAGAACTAGAAGAAAAAAGAATGGGAAAGATAAGAGATCTCTTCAAGAAAATTAGAGATCTCAAGGGAGTATTTCATTCAAAAATGGGCATGATGAAAAACAGAATGATCAGAAGAGATGTAAGAAGTTATACAACACACAGAACAACTCTACAAGATCTTAACATCACTTATAACCACAGTTACTGATCTACTGCCAGATATCCTGGAGAATGAATCAAATGGACCTCAGAAATAAGACTTGCAATATGACGGAATTCCAGCTAAGTGATTTAAAATTCTAAAAGATGGTTATTCAAGTGCTACTCTCAATATGCCAGCAAATTTGGAAACCTCAACAGTGGCCGTTGGATTGGAAAAGATCAATCTATGTTGCAATCACAAGGAAGGGCCATGCCAAAGAACATTCAAATTGCTGGACCATTGTGTTCGTTTCACAGTCCAGCAATGTTATGCTTAAGATTTGCCATTTCAGTAATATGTGACCCAAGAATGACCAGAAGTACAGCTTGCTTTTTTAAGAGGCCAAGGAAGCCAATTGCCAATTTTTTAACCTATGTAGAGTTTAACATAGGTAGAGCACGTCAGACCAAATGAGAGGCTGGACAAATCAAAAGCTGGAATTTCTAGGAGAGAGATTTCAAACAATACCAATCGGATGGAAGAAAGCGAAGAAGCATTAAGAAGGCTCTTGATGAGAGTGAAAGAGGAGAGTGTAAAAATAAAACTAAGATCGTGGCATCTAGTCCCACGAATAATAGAGGGAGAAGATAAGGAAGTCTATTCTTGGGCTTCAAGATCATGTAGACATGAACTTATCTCCTGAAAGGAAAATTGGCAGAGTCTGGACAGCATACAAAAAGGCAGTGACAAAGGTGACAAAGGTCCAAATAGTCCAAACTGGATTTTTCCATTTGTAACGAGGGGTTGTGTGAGTTGGACTATAAGGAAAGCTGAACACTGTAGAACTGATGCTTTTGACTTGTGGTGCCTTTTGAGAATCCTTGGGACTCTGAGATCAAATGAGTCTATAATTAATGAAGATTACTCATTGGAAGGCCAGTAATAGTATAATATATTAATGTAATATATAATTGTAATAATATTATGTTATAATGCAAAGGCAGGACTCACTTGAAAAGACCCTTATTGAAAGCAAAAGGAAAAGGATATGGCAAAGGATAAGATAGTGGAGAATGGAGGGACTAGGCCTGCTGTGACCATGAGGTCACAGGAGACTGGACACGACTGAACAGATGAACAACAACAAATCTATTTGCACATTTCTTATGCTTACTTCTTCAACCATGCTTTCCCAAGTATTTCTTCTCATTATCACCTTTTCCCACTTTTGTATTTGAAGTAGATGTTGATTTGATATGTACAAACATCTTCATCAAGTTCTTCATAAAATTTATTTTCCACTTCTTCAACCAATGTTGGTGTGTTATAATGTTATAATGTAATCATATGCCATAATGTAATTATTATGTAATAATGTGTGCAATTTTCACACGATGACCTTTTTTGTAAAATGGTGCTCCAGTTCATGATGATCAAAAATCCATGAAATAATTGTAATTTTGTCTGTTAAATTGCATACAAAGAATTACGTAGTTTCCCAGAGTTGGGCAAGATAATAAACCTAAATAATGGTGAAGCATGTAATTATTATTTTTTGGTCACTGCAGCTACTTTTATGGATTTAGCTTATATTCTTGTACCATAAACATAATAGCTTCAAAAACATGTCTAAAGGCACTAAATAGAAAAGAAAGGATGTTATATCTGCCTTATGTGTTTTTTCCTTCTAGGATTTAAAAAAATTTTTTTAATTTTAAGATTTAACAGTACTTGTTTTTGGAAGCTCCTGTTCATTCCTTATTCCTTGTCTATTCAGTGACAGTCTGATAGAGTATGTGCTTTATGTTTCTTCTCTATGATCTCTTTCCCTTCTAGTTGAATATTTGGGGAGAAGGCCACAAAATGGATAGACACAAAAAACAAAACACGGCGATTCACATATATATATATATATATATATATATATATATATAAATTGCTTCAGGCATTGGTGTGCTTTGGCAGGGTCAGTCAAATTGTATCTTTTTCTGATAGGTTCCCTGATGCCTAGTATGAAGTTTTTTTAAAACTTAGGATTTTCTAGCAGCAACTGTTTTCCTTCCTTTGAATTAATTGACATTACAAAGAAAAGTCATTAAACGAAGGCCTCATCTTTTCACCAAAAAATATGACTTGGAAGCAGTGATTATTTTTTAGAGAACTCTACAGATGTGCAGTTTATTATTTCCCATCCTTTTCGGCTTCTGAGATGTCTCCGTGCTTCCAAAAGTTAGTTTCCTAATTTGTCTTATGCCTGCCACGCTCAGGATCCATGGGAAATGGAAAGCTGAAATATCGCGGACCCATCAGGCGCGAGATGCTGGGAATAAAAATGAAAAGTTGGTGAGGTTATGCTGCCTTCCTCAGTGGGTTCCTCCTGTGGACCCTCCAGATAGAGATCAGCTCTTGAAGGGAGACTGTAGAAGGTGGACCTAAAGCCTCAGCTGTCGTCAGAGTTGGCTTGCGAGGGGCACGGAGCGATGTCTCCTTGATTGGCTCCTCTTTGCTCCTTCATTCCGAAGAGGCCTTGGGCATGCTTTGAGCCCTTCGTTCCTCTTGGTCATCACTAGCAGAAGTCGTGCAGGAAGACGCGCAGAGGCTGACCAGGAATCCTTTTCCTCCTTGTTCATCCCATTTCAAAAAACTGCCAATTCTTGCCTGGCCCGATTGAGGTCTCTTTTTAATCGTTTGGGTCCAAATTGAGAATAAAACGAAGCACTCCTGATTCATGGAAGCGTTAACAAAAAGTTTATTTAGCAATGCCAAAGGAAAATATTCAGGGTAGGGAATGGGATAAGGCATTGATTCAGCAGAGCACAGCTTGTCAGTGGTCTAGCTCTTAAGGCAGAGATCCAGCTCCTCAGTTCTGGGCTGTTTTGTGCCCGGGCAAATGTGAGTCTCTTTGGGCGACAGAACCTTCTGAACCAATCAAAATTCAAAAACAGTTTCAGTAACTTTGAAGGAAAAATGAGCTCAGCTAGTATGATTGTGGGGAGTCGGGTGTGGAGGGGGAGGGTTTGGGGTCTCACCACACACGCCAGCCACTGTATAGTGAAGATAAATACCAAAATGATACACACCTGCGCACAAGGAGCTTCCATTTTGTTGGGGAACTACCTTGTGGTAGGAACTGTGCAAAGGAAATACAGAGAGCCGTGTCGTAAAAATCCAAGAGGGGAGAGTATTCTGCTATGAAATGAAGTTACCTCCTCCCTAATCACACTTAAATACACCCTCCCTCCGTCCCCTACATGCACACACGGCAGTGGAAAAGAAAGACAAACTATTTGACCTAAAAATGTAGTTGAATGTGTATCTCAGCGTAAATTTCGTGGCAAGCAGATCCTTTTCAGCTGTTGGTGGGAACTTGAGTGAAATAAGGTTCCAGGACAGTAATTTGCACTCTCTTTGGCCTAGAAATGACTTTATGTGTGCTTGTAGAATGTATGTGTGTACCGTACGGTGTCAGCTCTTTGGAGAAGAGGCTCCCATCTTTTTGAATCTTGGCACAAATTTCCTTTCTTTTTTATCAATTCACTTTATATTTTCATTTTTTACTTAACCTTCTCTTTATTCCTTTTGCCTCTCCTTGACTTGCCACCTATCTTCTCTTTATGTAATTATGCCTCTATATGTTCTATATCCTCCTTGATCCCCATTAATCTTACTTAATGTTTCAGCCAGCTTTTGTTTCTTGTGGTTTTTAAAAAATAACAACATGAAAGTGGAATCTATATTAGGAATTTGTTTTTTTTAATTTCCTCACTATTCTCCCATAGGTGCAGTTAATTAATGTGCAATTTTCTCCTTCAAATTAAGCTTCTGACTTTATAAACCCTCACCTTCTGTCTTTGAATCAACACTGTGTATTAGGTCCCGGGCAGAAGAGCGGTCAGGGCTGGGCCATGGGGGTCAAGTGACTTGTCCAGGGTCACCCAGCTGGGAAGTGTCTGAGGCCAGATTGGAACCCAGGACCTCCCGTCTCTAGGCCTGGCTCTCCATCCACTGAGCCGCCCCGCCACTCCCACTCATTCTAATTTCCACAAATTACCTGGACAATGCTTACCTTCTTTCAAATTTACTACGACTTTTTCCATAGAAGACAGAACTAGAATGAACTTTCCGAATGTACCCGTGACTAACATTTTAGTCTTTGTCACGTCTTTCAGCGGCTTCTCAAACCAAGTGTTATTTCATTAGCCTCCCATGAAAGGCCTTAGTCTGATTGCAAGTCGCCTTTCTGATCGCTTGTTGCACTAGTCTGCTGCGCACACTTTCCCTTCCAGCCAGCCACTCCTTGTCCTTCTCTCTGCCTCCCTGTGACTAAGATGTCCTCCCGCCCCAGTACAGCACAAGCTCCTTTTGAGGAGGACTCGTGCCACTCTGTATCTGTACCCCAACTCCCTGGCAGTCGGGGGCGCCGGTGCCAGTGCTTTGGCTGGTGGGCCCGTGCCTCCTCCCTCTTCACGTCACAGAAGGCTTCATCAGGGATACACACACGCACACACACGCACGCGCACGCACACACACATGCACACACACGCGCGCGCACACACGCACACATGCACACACACACACACACACACACGCATGCACGCATTCAGCCTTTCGAGCTTCATTTTTCAGTTCAGTCTTTGGAGGTCAAATCCACAATCGATTCCTCAAGCATCACTGCTGGGCTTTGGATTCGGCACGTTTCGCTGTCCGGGTTCCCCTGCGCTTCTTTCCACATCGTTTCTCATGGCGCGGGGGAAGCACCCCGCATTGCTGGCCTGGGGGTGAGTGTCTGGGTGTGACGCCGCGTGGCTGTGGCTGCCTGGAGTAGGGAAGAGCTCCGCCAGCGTTTGGTGTTCTTTTACCACGAGTGTCCAGAACCGTTCCTGCTCCTGCTTCTGCGCATCCCCTCCAGCAGCGGTCGTGGCGGCTTTGGTGGTTTCAGTCAGTCTGACGGGTGGGAGATGGTAGCTCAGCCTTGTCTGGTTGCCTTTCTTGATGAGGCGTGATCGAAGCGGCTTTCCAACCTGTCTCCGTGTGCTGGACCCAAAGCCAGATCACATTTCACGTCATCCGGACCAGCTCGCATGTTACCCGTTCCACCGAGTCAGCCGCGGTCTCTGCCTGCTAAAGACGTCATTAAGACAGCGCACTCTCGCTCTTCGTGTTCGTCTCTCTGCAGTGGTCGCACTCCACGCTGTGCCACACACTGTCCCTTCCCTCGTCCTCGAGGGCAGACTCTGCGTCTGACATCTCGAACAGCTTACAGGACGCCTTTAATACTTTGTTCACCTTAATTTAATTCCCGAACAGGCAGCTAAACGGAACGATGAACAGAGATGGGGACTGCTGGCCTCAGACTCTCAGCTGTGCGACTGACGGTGTCTCAGCTTCCTCAGTTGTAAAAGCTTGACCTCAGCTTTGTTGTGAACATGAAGTGATATCTGTAACTCACACGTAGGAAACTTTCCTTCCTTCCTATTTAAGCTTTTAATGATTACTATCAATATTTATAAGGTATTTACTGTGGTAACCGATGACAGAATGGGGGGGAGGGGAGCCCCTTCTCCAAAGAGCTGACATTCTGCTGTGGGGATACATCAAGTACATACAAAGTATGTAAAAAGTAATTTCTAGGCCAAAAAGAGTGCTAATAACTGGGGGAATCCAAGCTTGTAGAGAAGCTGACAACGAAGTTGTGCTTTCAAGGAACTGAGAGATTTTATGAAATGGCATAGAAACGAATGAAAATGCAGACTTTTCTACAATTAACGTTTTGGGTTCATTGAGAGAACTGAACTCTTTCCCAAAATTCAGTTCAATTATGAGACCAGGAATCTGGGTCCATCTTTAGTGTCTCTCCAGGATATTTAATGATTAGCTTGATAGACTATCTGTCCCACTACATAGCCAATGTATATCTTAAATTTCTAAGAGATCCTGGAAAAAGAACTTGGAAAAAGAATACCATGAAGTCATAGGCTAATAGATTTTATGTGCTTTTCTTTCTTTTGAAATATTGATTTTTTTCCTGCCTATAAATACAATAAAAATATTATTCCCTGTGCCTTAACCCTGGAACTTCTTACCACATTCTTTGCCTTTTCCCTTTAAACGTTTTTTTGCTCAATGATCATGCACTGCCCGATTTGATCCCGGTTTATGCACTCACAGATATCACCCATTATATTGTGCCACATTTGTAACATGAGATCATATTTTATGATCCTTTTCTTTTGTTCTGGTATCAAAACAGCTGCCTTTAGTTATCTCAATAGTACATGCCTTATTCTTTTGTTCACCTTGCCTCCTTCAAACTACTAGCCCAAGATTAGGCAGCGAACTTCCTTTTTTTTGGAAATTGTGCAGTTCTTGAATGGAATTTAGTAACTAGTGAAACCAACTTAACTGGAGAGATCTCTACACTGTGTGAAATTTGTTTAAGCTTCTTTTAAAAGGACTGTTCCATTATTGAGAATGTTTATGGCCAACAAGAAGACTGGGTGCTATTGTGTTAGAAACGTTCAAAGTAGAATTGTTCAATTTGAAAACTCCAACTGGTTAACTAAACTTAATTAGTTCAACTATCTTACTGATCACATCAAACACCCCTGTTTGATGTATTCTGCGAGATGACCAAGCCGCTCAGCTTCACAGGGAAAAGCCTTACATCTGGGAACTGAAATAATGAGCTGTTTTAAGTGGAGCTTTTCTTCCATTTCTGAGGCTGCACTGCATTGACCTCCCCCAAACCAATCCTTTGTGGATTACCATATAAAGCAGTGTCGAATTAATTTCAGAAAGTGAGTATGAGATTAGATTCGGATAATACAAAATATACAACTCCTAAATATAATAGAGCTTCTCTCTATTCAATAAAAAGCTATGGAGGCATAGACGTATATGTCTCTCTATGTCGATGTTGGGTTTTTTCCCTTTGGCAGGACGAAAAGTTAGAAGGATTTGAAGCATGGAACAATTTACCAGATAGTTCGAGAATGGCCTACTTCTGTGGCATTGCTAATGCATTCTTTTAGAAGTTAATCCTATTTCTAAAGACCCTCCTGCGAGGAACACATAGGACATGCAGAATGAGAACTAAACTGCATTAAAATTCTCAACAACTTTGTCAAATGGCACACCATTAGACTTGGAGTGGCCACAGTAAGATGGTTCATTAAGTCTTAAAGAATACACTTCTGTTCTGATACTTTGAAAAGGGAGAGAACTTGGTACATCACTGGTGACACCTGTAACTAAATATTTTTACAGTCAAAGTAATCAAAAGAAAATAGACTAAATGCACTGCTAAGAAAGGGACTTTTTACAAGTTAGCATAATCAGGAACAGTCAAACCAATTCAGTGAAGTCTACGTGTTCTAACAGCACTTGCTACAAAAAAATTGTTAAATTCCTTTTTTTTTAAATGTGGAAAAGCAGTAATGAAAATGAAATAATAAAGAGTCTTTGAACACTTTTCCATTGCGTTTTATTGAAATCAGTTAGGGAACAAAGTAGCCACTCAGAGTCTGAGTGAAGTATTTACACAAACAAGGAAAGACAGCTAGTGCTGTGGGCTGAAAAGAGCAAACAACGAGAGATCGGCAGTCATGTTAAGCAGTTTCATTGGTTCTAAATTATGCTAGAATAAAAAAGTTAGCAAGTTCTAAAGAATCAATGACACATAAGCAATATCAACCGAGAGAAGGAAGAACTTGAAATGGGACAAGCTGCCAAACAAAAACCAGATGATATGGCCATATAAAAACAAAGAAAAAGCAAAAAGAAGCCGCTTAGGCTGCTGAATTCAAAAAATTTATTGAATCAAAAATAAAGTCTTATCACTTGTCTTTTTCTCATCACCATATAACCACTATCTCTTTGTGACAGACAATTCTGAGCAAATGGAATCAAACGTGATCTACAACGAATACTATTTGTTACATCTTAAGCTTTCTTAGGCCATGTAACAATAAAACATACTTACATTCCATTCCATCTGTATTGGAGAAAGAATAACAGAAAAGATTTTGACTAGTTTGTGATGTCAAAAAATGAAATGGATCTAAGGATCAATGATCTGTGGATTTGTAAAGTCATCTGAAGATAGATGGTATCATGCACCCCTTTCAGTAAAAAAAAAAAATTCTGAGCATGTACCCCCAAATATATATGTGTATATAATTTACAATTTATACATATATGTGCTGTTATACTAAAAAATATACATGGGAATACTTCAGAATGAGGGGGAAATGAAAAAAAACATATTTAACATGGTTTGAGCCATAAATAAAACATTTTTGCTCAAGAGTCTTGTGACTACATTTGCTTCAGGATTTTTTAAATCCCTTTGTATGCCCTGCGATATAGGGCAGACATAAATAATAAGTGTTAGTAATTAATTATTCATTTAATTTGATCATTTGTATGTAGATATTGACTATAAACAAGGAAAACTAAGAAGCTAAAAGGTAAGTCCTTAGTAAGTGTTCAACATAAATATAATATAAATTTCAATATAAATCTTTTGTTGTTCAGGAATATTTGTCCCTTCATGATGGCATTTGGAATTTTTCTTGGCAAAGATTTGCCATTTCCTTCTCCAGCTCATTTTGCAGATGGAGAAACTGAGGCAAAGGTGACTTGCCCAGAGTCACACAGCCAGTTAGTGTATGGGGCCAGATTTAAATGGAGGAAGAAGTATCTCACTGACTCTATCCCAATATAAATCTATATCTTTTTAAAGATGATTCTGCTTAATCATTAAGTCTTAATGAAGAGTAGCCTACTTCGATTGCCTATTCGGCTGTTCTGGTGGAGGCTTTACTCACTGACAGCCTCGTCTTTATAAAAGGAAGTCTACCTAACAGCAGTGTGGAAAAGGATATTCAGCACGGCTAGCAATTAAAGCCAGCAAGTCCTAGATGAGCTAGTGGAGGTGGGGCTCGTCCCTGCCTGCTCAGAAGTGAGTCCAGCCCAGAGCCTCGTGTGCTTTTGTCTGCGGGTGGTGAGGGGGCTGCTTACGCTCACCCCGGGCCATTAGCGTCTCCGGGGTCATTTCTCCGTCACACCACCAGCCTTAGTGGATAGAGGCACGCCTGGGTTTTATGTGCGTGGTGTAACGCTGCCGTTACATTTTGGAAGCAGGAGGAAAAGCAAGCGCAGCTTTCGGCTGGATTGACGTCGACCAATACATAAAAGGTGGATTGGGGTCAGAGGACGAAGGGCTCGCCTGTCAACACTCCTATTTGATCTTGGAGAGAATACGGAGTCACTAGAGTTGACTTTGAATTCTCATTTGATTTTGTTCTGAGCTTCGCCTCCTCCTTCCCAACTACCTCATCCCCGTCCCACGTTGTCCTCTCTCTGCTCTCCCGTGGTGGGCTCCATGGTTTCAGCTCTCCTCCCTGTGAAGGCAGCTCTGAATATTGGTTCATCTTTCTGGTCTGCACCAGCCTTTCATCACCAGCTGTCTGTTGGTCACATCCGTTTCTTCACTGGCCCTACGTGTGTACGCGGAGGCATGGATAGCTAAATTCTGTTCTGTTCCTTTTATTTGTTCTTCATTTTTGAAGAGGAACGACGACGTCACAGAAGGATGCCCTGATTTGTTTTTAAATAGATTTAGGGAGGCAGTGCACAGTGATTAGTCACTTCTCTATCAAAAGTCAGGACAACTGGCTGGCCGGGGTGGGGGTAGGGGATGACCGCGGCATCTTTGTGTCTCACCAAGCTCCGAGCTCTCCATAGCATCTCCTTCCTGGCTGTTAGAACATTGTTTCCATCCACCCATTCTGCTAGGAGAACTCTTCCTAGGCGTAGGGCCACATTGCTGGCCCATTGGTTATCCTCAGTCTGGTTTAGGTCGTCTGCAAAGATGGTTTATTGAAGTTTAGCCAACTGCACCTGCTACAGATTCTAGGAGCCACAGGTGAGAGGTGCGTTCAGGTGAACCCGAATAGATGAGCAGCCCTGGAAAGGCTCAGCAAAGCCCGACCACCAGAGATGCTAGTCCTTCCTGACACACAACAGGTGCTTGAAGAATGCTTGTTGCCTTAAGCTGGTTTGAGTACTACATAATAAAAAGCAGATTTGATGAAGAACGCCAAAGCTGACATTTGGCAAGTCTAAGTCAATGGAATGAAGCCCCGAATGATCATGAAAATGTTTAGATTGGGATCTAGCATGCTAAATAAAAAGCAAGGGTTATGTCTAAAAGGATTCGTGTTTCACCAAGGACCAATACCCAAAGATCGTAAGATGTCTATCTCAGAATAAAGGTTCTTAACTTTTTTTGTATCATGAACCTTTGTCAATTTGGCAAACCTATGGACGCCTCAGAATGTTTAAAAATTCCTAAAATTAAAATATGCAGAATTACAGAGAAAAATAGTTATAGCTTTCAAACTATCTTTCAATAGTTTGAACTAAATAGTTCAAACTAAACTATTCACAGACTACCAGTTAATAACCCTAGTTATCATGAAAATAATCTAGTACTGGCTAAGAAATAGTGTGGTGGGTCACCAGAATAGAACACATACACAGTATCTAGCAGTAAAAAGATTACAGTAGTCTAGTTTTTGATAAACCCCCCAAATCCAAACTCTAGGGGGGTCAAGAACTTCCCATCTAAGAAAAATTGCTGATAAAACTAGAAGGGAATCTGACAGAAACTAGGCATAGACCATTACAAGATAATGTCAAAGTGGAAAAGTAAATTAGACATAAAGGGTGATATCAAGCAAATTAGGGAAGTATGTGTACTTGTCAGATCTAGGAATAAGGAAGAATTTATGACTAAATACTCTAAGAAAAGAGGATAAGAGATAAAAATGGATAATTTTGATTTTTTTGCACAAACAAAACCAATGCAGACAAAATTAGAAGAAAAGAAGGAAACCAGGAAAAAATTTTATAGCCAATTTCTCTGATAAAGGACTCATTTCTCAAATATAATAGAGAACTGAGGCAAATTTATAAAAATTTAGCCATTCAATTGATAAATGGTGAAAGGAAATTAACTGGCAATTTTCCAAAGAAAAAAATCGGGCAATAAATAATTATATGAACAAGCTGTGATATATCACTATGATGGGAATATTATTGCACTGTTAGAAATCATGAGGGGGGCGGTTCATAAAACTCTGGGAAAAATATGAATTGATGTAAAATGAAGTGAAAGAATCATGTTAACACTGTACACTAAAAAAATTATAACAATCAACTGTAAAAGATGTAGCTACTCTAATAAATACAATGATACTATATGATTCCATAGGAAAACTGCTATCCATCTCCAGGGGGAGAAAAGTGCAGAGGGAAACATATTATCTTTGACTTTCTTCATTTTTTCTTGCCTTTTCTTGGCATCATGGCTAAAATGGAAATATTTTGCATGATTTCATATGTATGATGGATATCATATTGCTTGCTGTCTCTTCTCAATGGGTGGGGAAGGAGCTAGAGGGAGGAATAGAATTTGGGATACAAAATATTTTAAAATTAATATTCTAAATAATTAACTTTAAGAAGTGGAGAGGGAAGAAGGAACAAACAAACTATTTGGAACTGTACCCCAAATTTTATAAAACTGCATGCCTTTTGACTCAGCAGAATCACTACTAGGTCTTCATTTCCAAAGAGATCAAAGGACCTAACTATTGTGCAAAACAATAACAGCTCTTTTTGTGATAGCAAAAGTGAAGAGTAGCTCAGCAGACAAAAAAGTTAGTGACAAGAGTGGATAACATTTACCTGCTTCCGGCCCAGTAGTAGCAGACACCACCATTGATATGAAACTATCAATAAAACATATAGTAAAAGAATCCCTATTCTAGAATTTTCCAAAGTGTAGAATTTTGTTCACCAACCCCCAAAGGCAAGGCCGTCTAACTACTTAGTTGGCATATTTCTTTTTCATTGCATTAGATATTCTCTATACTCACTGAAACAAAAGAAAAGAAATTCCTTATTAGTAGAAGGTTCTCCAAAAGTTAATTTTTATAAATGGATTGGCAATTAAAGATTCAAAGTATGTTAGTATTGATTCCCAACACAACATAAATCAATAAAAAAATCTAATCTGTAAACTTAATTGAGCAAATCCTTTTTCACTAAAACCTACCATGAGCATAATGTGCAGATATTAGTTCCATTAGGATAAGTGTTTTAATCTTGTTTTTTTTATAAAACAGAATGCTATTAAAATATTATAGACGTTTCTAGAAAAAAATTCCTAAATTTTCAATTAGTTATGAAAAACCAAACTAATAATTATCAGCAGAAACATATAATCAAGGAAAGAATGACTGAAATTTCCATAAGGTTTAAGCTAAGTTCCTAAAATCAATAGGTTATTTGCTTCCATATATATCTTCTTTGGTTTTTATAGTTATCTCTGAAATCATTAATGTAATTTCCCACATTTACTTAGAGATTTTCCTGATGAACAATGTTTCCCCAATATTCAATCAACAAGATATCTCCAGTATTAAAAACAATATGCTCAACACCTACTTAGCTAAAAAAATGGGTAATGCATTTCAATTCAGTACAGGAATGCATGGAAGAGAAAGAGAAAAAAAAGCACAGAACACTAGACTGAATAGAAAAGAAACTTGTCTTGAACCAAGATAATTATTTCAATGAGAAAATAAAAAGAAAATTAAGTAACTTAGAAATGATATGGTTATTCTTTTTAAGGGAACACACGAATCATTCAATTTTAAAAACAAAAATTGCACAATAAAAGTTCCATGGATCCTGAGTTCCAGAGCTGATCAGAGTTGTGTGTCTTTATCCTATTATTGTCATAGTATAAACTATTCTGCTTTTGATAATTTCAATCAGTTCAGTCATTCCTCAGTTGATGGGTGTGCTCTAAGAGTCCTATTCTTTGATACTGCAAAAAGAGTTATAAATTTTTGTATTTCTTTGTTAAAACTTGCTTGGTTTAGGACTAATCCTTCCCTTAATCTACCCTCCCTTTAATTCTCCCTTTCCCCCTTTTTTACTATTTCCTTGTTAAACATATTACTATAGTGTGTGTGTGTTTTTTTTACCTCCTAGACCAATTCAGATGAGAGAAAGATTTGAGTCTCAGTTTTATCTCTGGTTTGTATAGATATCTATATATTTTGATTATATGAGATGATTTTCCATACCTTTCCCCTTCCCGAAGTCTATTCCTCTTCTTACCTTTTTCCATCCAGGACTTAATATAATCAAGATATAACAGAACCATTTCTAGTCTTTGTCTAATTAGATTTCCTCTATGACCCCCTAATGAGGTAACACATTTGAACATAAGCAATTTATGTATGTTTGGTCCCTTAAAGGGTTCTCGTTAATTAAAAAAAAACAACAACTTTTTTTTTATATCATCCTAGTTGTCCCAAGCATCCATTTCCCTTCCACTCCCTGAAAGACATTCTTTGTAGAGAAAGGAAAAAGGTCAAAACACTCAATAAATTGAAAAAGTCCAAAAACATATGCAGTATGCTATACATGACCACAAAAGGATTGGTTGGGGGTACACGCTAGTCTCTTTCTGTTCAAATCTCTGAATTATCAAAAGTTTGTTACACTTACTTTTGACTTTTAATGTGATGTTGTTCCTCCACTTTCTTGGCTCCACTTACTTCAGTTCCATAAAGAGCTTTCCATGCTTCTTTGTATTTATCACACACACAATTTATAGTGTATTTCTTTACATTTATGTGACACAATTTCCCCAATTGAAATGTTTCTATTATGTTTCCAATTCTTAGCTATCCCAAACAGCTCTGCTATTAAATAATTTGGAGTATATCTTATTGGAGTCTGTTTCAAAGGGTATGGACACAAATACATTTAACCACATTATTTCAAATTCCTTTAGAAAAAAGTTGTACCATTTGATAGCTCCACCTACAATGCATAAATGAGTCTTACAGCCCCTCCAATATTGATGATTGCCCTTTTGAGGTCATTTTTGCTCATTTGGAGAATGTGAGTAGAAATCTTGGGGTTATTTTGATTTTTATTTCTCTTGTTATTAGTCATTTAGAACATCTTTCACCTTACAATTCTGTATATGAGAACTGTTTTTACATAATAAGGGTTTATGCATGGCACACACATACATGCACACAGAGGAAACCGAAAAGAAGTAGGGACAAAGGGAAATAGCACTCTATCAAGCAATAGCTGTTTCTGTTCATTATTGTTATTATTCTTATATAGAAATGCAGTTGATTTTTTTTTTGGCCTAAAACTATTCATTATGTCTAAATTATTATCTTTCCCGATTCACTAAGAATTTCCAAGTAAATCATCATTCAGCCAATGGGGAAAGCTTTATCTCTACTTTTGACAACAAAGTGAAAACAACTATAAGCAATTTTTATTACATTAAATAAAATAAATTATATTACATTTTATTACATTAAATTCAAAAGTTATACAAATAAAATGAATGTAGTCAAGATTAAAAAGGAATGCAGAAAATTGGTAAAAATATTCATAATTTCTAGATAAAGGTCTCATCTCATATATTTAGAAAACCAAAATGCTCTTGCCTCCAAGCCTGGCTCTCCATTCACTGAGCTTCCTTGCGGCCACCATTTCTCTTTTTTCCTTTGGAGAGGCTTGGCACTGCAGACTCTAGTTTTTCTATTCTGACTCATTTTTTGCTATACATATACATTCTACCCATACCATTCTCAATTTTATGTTGAACCACAAAATTGAAGAATGATGTCATTTCATGCTCTCACAATTCTTCTGTATCCTCTGTCTCATCAGTTGTTTTCCTTTATTTTATGATATTTATTTATAAGTGCTTGAACTGTTTTCCAGGACCTGGAAGCCATATTTTCTTTTGTCATTAATATATTCTCTGTTGATTCATCTGGTTTTCTTCCAGGTTAAAGTTTGACAGGAAGTTTAAAGGAACAAAGGATTAGAGAATAGTAGATAGGGCAGTGTGAGTTGGTTAATTACTCTAGGGGGTTTTGTTATTCCAGTTCTCTTTTCTGGGTATTTAGTTGTAGTTATCACATTTTCTTTATGTTCTCAAGGGTCTTAATTACATTAAGAACACCCCTCTGGTATTCTTCCCTGTATTTTTTTTTAAGAGGAAGAACACTTAGTTTCTGATTTCTCTGTGAAGTTTTCTTTCGTATTCCCTTTTTAAAAATAGTCACGTTTCCTTTCTTTTGGTCACTGAAGTTTTTGGTGCATAGTAGTTCACTCAGAGGCAATTTGGTAGGTAAATGATTAGATCTTGGATTTAGAAAGAGTGTTCAAAAATGGAAACCCAAACTTACTGTCTAGTAACATCAATGTGGAGATAAGAGGGACCATGCCTATCAAGCTAGGTGTCATTTCCCTGCTTAGTATCCTTTCTTTGTTATGCTTAAGTAAGCCTTATTTGTTAAGCAAATGACTTACAAGTGCCTCCTTGTGATCCAACTTCAGACCTAAACTATATGGGAAGGAGGTTTCTAAGTATAGACATATAAGTAACCAGGCTGTATCTAGTGGGAAAATCACTGGACCTGGGAGATGGAGGTGGAAGGAAGGAACTCTTGTATCTGGGTCCTAGCTTTCTGACCTCTTTGAACCTCAGTTTCCCCAAGTGTAAAATAAGAATAAGAACGGCTATATCAGGGTGCCCTCTGGCTCAATGAACCTTTTCTGTCAGAACTGTCAACAAGACCATATGGGAAATGGACACATAAAGGATTACCCTTATTTCTGCTGTGTACTCAAAACTAGCCTGTTCTTGTGTGCAGAAAGAGCCCTTCATTGAATGCGTAAAACAGACTCATGTCTGTTTTATTTTCTTATTTGCTCCATTAAAAATATAAACTACAAATGGATGTATATGATAGTGTAGTTTGTTTATTGAACTATTTATTAGTCTTCTCTCCATCACGGATTCACCATGTAACCTGTCACATCTCTTTGCATTAGTTTCTGTAGCTTTTTAGAGCTTTAGACACGACTTACTTTTGAAAATGAATATTTTGAAATATTATTGATCCACCAAAGTGTCATTTCGTTTGTAAAATATCTTGATTTTTCCTGTAAAAAGTTATTATACAAATCTCCCAATAGCATTCCTTTTGTCTAGCAGTGACTGGAGAATAGTAAGTAATTTATAAATGTTTGCTGATTGGTCGATTGATTCACACATTTCTGACTCGACTGAAATGATGGTTAATTTGCAAATCATGTTGACAGTCATTCTGGGCCATTTCTGTGACATAATCTCCGAGCTGTGTTGTAGTGAAAACACACTCTAGTAAAATGATTTACCCCTTGAAAATGACAGTTCTAGAGTTATCGAAAGATTTTGTTAATAGACTTTTTGGTTGGAGAGAGAGGGGCTCACTTAATAAAGCAAATATTTAAATCTGATCTCTGTGCCATCTTCTCTTATTTTCGTCCTGCTCGTATTGTTCCCAGCTGCATTATGTATCCCTCCTGCCAAAAATTAAGTCAATGTAAAAGTATACTCTGGTTTTTACTCAGAGGTCACGGATAGTCCCTTTACCCTTGCCAGTCAGCAGTGTTCTTATTATACTTCATTTATATACTTGGGAAGGCTTGGGAGGACCAGCTGGGCCCCCTGTCTTCACTCATCAAGAGTTAATTTCTGAGTGAGGTACTGTTGTCATGTACAAGTACAGAAGATACTCAGGTGGTCCTGCCAAATAAGAAGAGCCCTTAATTAACAACAATGTTCAATCAGGCTGCTTAACCTGCCACAGGGCTGGGGAGGCCATGTTCCTTCCTGCTACCCTGAGAGCAAACAGCCTCAGAAGAGAACTCAAATGTTTCTTTTACTGGAAGGGAGGTCCTTAAAGGCAAAGCAGGCAGTGCATAATCATGGACTAGCGCCTTTTGCTTAGACTGTCTCCATGATTTGACATGAAATCATTCCTTATTTTCATAAGCCTTATGTTTTCTAAATAGGAATATTTGCTCCTTTTCTTCATTATTTGACAAATAGTCTTAAGATCTCATGTTTAATATCATATTTACAAGTTATGTGTCGAGGCAGTAAAGTGGTATTTGTATACTGAAATATAAATCACAAATCTGAATCCTAACCCTACTTTTCCCACTTATGTATGTATAATAATAATTATTATTATGTATGTACTTAACTTGAGTAATTTAACTTCCCCCTCCCTTGGTTTCTTTACCTGTAAGAGGAAATAATTCTTTTTTTGCCCAACCTTGCAATTTTTGTGAAAACACTCAAATTTGCTGTGTGTAAATTGTGCTTGGTCCAAGGAAGCTACATCAAGGGGTGGTAGAGAGAAAGGGGGGTGGAGAGGGGGGAAGAGGGAGAGAGGGAGAAAGGGGAAGGGAGAGAGGGAGAGAGAGAGAGGGAGGGAGGGAGAGAGAGAGAGGGAGGGAGGGAGAGAGAGACTCACAAAGACACTAGAGACTTAAGAAATGGAGAAGTGCCCTTCCTCTTCAAAAACAAAATGAAATCTTAATGCAATGAAGAAATACAGTTTTTAAAAAAGGGATTAAAAAAATGCAGTGAAGAACCTCCAGGAGAGAATGACTAGGTAATGACTGCAAGTAAAACTCATGACAAGATACATGGATTAACCAATTCATCTCTGCTCCATCTTTCTACTCTTTCATCCTTTTGCTCCCTCCCTCACGTGCCACACACACCACCTCAGTCCTGGATTACACCCATTCCTACTCGTGTAAGACCAGAAAGAAAGCACACAACGATGCCACCCGGCTCCTCTACAGATTTATGTTCCATCATTTTAACTGGGCTTCCAATGCAGTAAAATCATCAGTCCTTGTCCTTCTACCCAACTGATTCTCTGTCCCACTTCCATTCGAGGTTAATTCTAACTCCCTTTCTAGGTGAGCCTTTCCCCTTCTCATTGTTACCCACCTTCCTGCCCAACTTCCTCGTTTCAAGGGCTTCCCCACGTTGCCAGTCACCCAAGCTCATAACTGTATTGCCATCTTCCAGTGCTCATGGTCACCTCACTTGTCCAGGAAGTTGCTACATCTTGCCACTTTTACCTCCACAACATCTTCCATCTGTTTCATCCCATCCTGTAGCCCCCGTTCCAGATTGGGCCCATGTCACCTCTTGCCTGGACTATTGAGGTAGCTTCCTAAGTGTTCCCCCTATCTTAAATTTCCTACTTTTCCAATCCTTCCTTCTCAAAGGCACCAAAATCATTTCCCTTAAAAAATAGTTCTGATTCTGTTGTCTCCCTCTTCGAAAAACTCTGTTACCTTTCAGAAAAAATATACGTCCATCTCTTTGGCACTAAAAATTCTTAATCAAGGAGTGAAATCTCTAATATGGAAATTTAGCACGCAGCATGGAAAATACATTAGGTCAGTGCGGAGGCAGAGTTTACACGGCATCCTTTAGGGTACTTTATGCAATAGGGAACACATGCAGGGCGTAGCACAAAATAGCAGGGTTTGGGATTAGAACAGTTGGGACTGTTCTAAACGTCTTTTAAATGCAGTTTTAAGCTATTAAATGGACACCAACTGGAAATAAGTGCACCGCCATCAGATATCCTGGGAACATCATCCTCTTACCCCTAGGGTGAACTCAGTCATTTATACCTTTGGTGTTCTCCGCCCTACTTAGGAACCCTCCATTTCTGGTAGTGCCTCTGAAGATGGCGGATCCTACTTTTAGTAGCTTTTTAATACCTAATTAGCAAGGCTCAGAGGGTGGCGTCTGTTCCTTGGGTGCCTCCGGAGCAGAAAGTATTAAGCAGGAAATGGATAGTCTGCAGATCAAGGCTGTCCTCTGTCAAGGCAGAGAGCCCTTAAAACTTGAGCGGTCTTAGAGAGGACACGAGGCAAACAAGAGAGCAGAGCGAGCCATGACTAGAGATACGGAGAAAATCCACTCGGCTTTCTTCCCTAAGCACGTAATCAGGATATTCCACACCTTACAGCTGTTGGTGTTGTCCAGCCTCCCACAGGACAAGAGGATACAATCCTTGAAAGGTGAACAGGGAGCCTGAGGACTCCCCGGCTCCTGCTCCTCCTCTTTTATTTCCTTCTTTCCTTCTCTCACTGCTGTTTTGTAGACATCCATTGATGGTAAACCAATGTTGAATTCTTCTCCCGAGGCCTCTTCATGTCTGGTTTTTTTGTTTGTTTGTTTATTGATTTATGTATTTGCTTTTATTTTTAGTCCCCAAGTCTCTCCTTCCTCCTGGCTCCTCCCCTACCTCTATTGAGAAGGCAGGAAATGCCATCGCCATTATACCTATGAGGCCGTGCAAGGCATATTTCCCTCTTAACCGTATTGCAGGAGAAAAAAGGCAAGAAAAATAAAGACCCAAAAACTCCCACAACATTATTTTGCACTCAGACATTGGTTCTCTCCTTAGGAAGGTCAATAGCAGCTTCCTCTGGAATAGTCATGGATCATTGAATGGATCACTTGTGAAGTCTTTCACAGTTGATTATCTTTTCAATGTTACCATGACGACATCCATCACTTTCCTGGGTCTGTTCACTTCACTTTGCATTCGTTCAGAAATGATCTGAGGCTTTTTGTACAACATCCTCTTCATCATTTTTTACGCCATACATTTCATTACATTCACATACTGTAACTAGTTTAGCCCAGTTGATGGACATCCCCTCCATTTTCAGTGTATCGCTATAAATATTACTGCACATGTAGGTCCTTTTCCTTTGACCTCTTTGTAGTACAGACTTAGAAGTGAAATTTCAAGATAGTTTTCTATATAGTTTTCAAATTTTTCTCCAGAATGGTTGTTCTAGTTCACAGCTCTATTAATAGTGCATTTAGTGTAGTTATTTTCCACATCCCCTCCAGCCTATGACATTTTCTTTTTCTGTCATTGTAACCATTCTGATGAGTATAACGTTGATACCTCTAAGTTTTGATTTAGGGCATTTTTTATATGACTATTGAAACTTATTCTTCTAAAAACTAACTCATATCCTTTAATTGTTAATTTATTTATTGGAGAATGGTTGTTATTTCCATAAATTTGTCTCAGTTCTCTATATATTTGAGAAATAAGGCCTCTATCAGAGAAATTTGCTATAAAAACGTTTTACCTTCCTGCTTTTCTTATACTTTTGTTTGCAATGGTTTTATTTGTGCACATTTTTTTAAATTTCATGTAATCAAAATTATCCATTTTGTTTCCTGTGAACTTTTCTATCTCTTCCTTGGCCATAAACTCTTCTATCCATTGATCTGATAAATAATTATATGCTCATGCAACGTGTTTGTAATATTGTCTGTTTTGAATTTATCTTGGCATATATAGTGTGACATGCTAGCCTGTCTAGTTTACATCAAACTATTCCCAATTTTCTTAGCTTTTGTCAGAGAGTGAGTTCTTGCCTCAATAGCTGGGATCTTTGGGTTTGTTATTGTACTCCTTTGTTTCTATATATTTTTGTGTACCAAATCTATTTCATTGATCAACCACTCTATTTCTTACCTCATGCCAAATTGTTGTAGCAAAAATTGATAATATGGGATTAATAGGCTCCATCCCTTGTTTGTTTGTTTGTTTGTTTTCCATTGATTCCCCTGATATTCTTGACCTTTTGTTGATCCAGATGAATTTAAAAAATTATTTTATCTAACAGCAGGAAGTTATTATTTGGTATTTAAATAGTTCTTTATTTCATTTAAGTGTTTTATATTTGTCTGGACTCCAAAGATTTTTATACAATTTGCAGTCATTTTTAATGTCTTCCTGCTGGGTTTTGTTGGCACAAATTAGAAATGCCAATTTATATTTCCTTATTTTATAGCCTGTACCTTTAGTAAAAGTTCATTTGTTTTAATGAGATTTTTAGTTGAAACTTCATATTTTCTGCAAAAAGTGATACTTTTGTCTCCTTGTATTTGACATTTAGTTTCTTTTTCTTATCTTATTGCTAAAGCTAAAATTTTGAGTACAATTTTAATAGTTATTATTTTTATATAATATATATATATTAATATATAATATATATAATTTATATATAATAGTTGTTATTTTTTAAAATAATATGTATTATTTATTACATTTGGAATCTTTTTGGAAAGCTTCCCACTTTATTCCTTTTACAGATAATGTTGATAATGTTTGCTCTTGGTTTTAGATACCACTTATTTTAGGGAAAGTTCCATTCATTACTATTCTTTCTAGAGTTTTTAATCAGAATGGGTATTATATTTTGTTGAAAGCTTTTCTGTATCTATTTATTTAATCATTATGATTTTTAAAAATATCAGAATTGTGCTAATAGTGAATCAGCTCAGCATTCCTGGCATGAATCCAAAACAATCATAATATATGGAGTTTGTGAATATATTATTACAATTTCCTTGCTAATAAACTTATTTAAAACTTTAACATCTATTTTCATTGGATAAGTTGGGCTATACTTTATTTTTGTTCTCTATAGTTTGGGTATCAAAACCATATTTGTGTCATTGTCTTTTTCAAATAGTTTTTATAATATTGGAATTAATTATTAAATGTTAAGTGGTAGTTGCTTGTAGATCCATCTGGTCTTGGGTTGTGTCTGGTTCCCCACACCATCCCCCCAACCCACCCATGCTCTTTTATGTCTTCAATTTCTTTTTTTAAAAATGTATTTCTTTAACCGATTTTGGAAAATCATATTGTTTAATTTCCAATTAATTTTTGATTTGCCTCACCATGTACCCTTACTAATTATTATTTTCATTGCATTGTGATCTGAGGTTGCATTTTTGCTCTTTTGCATTTGTTTGCAATGTTTTTATGCCTTAATACATGGTCAATTTTTGTGACTGTACCATGTGCTGCTGAAAAGAAGGTGTATTCCTTTTTGTCCTTATTTATTTTTCTCTACACATCTACTAACTCTAATTTTTCTAAGATTTCATTCACTTCTCTTACCTCTTATTTTTTTGGTTTGATTTATCTAGTTCTGATAAAGGAAGGCTCAGGTCTCCCACTAGTATAGTTTTTCTATCTATTTCATCCTTGAGCTCCACTAGTTTCTCCTTTAGAAATCTGGATGCTATGCCATTTGGTGCATATATGTTGAGTACAGATATTTCCTCATTGTCTATACTACCATTTACCGGGATGTAATTACCTTCCCTATCTCTTTTAACTAGATTTATTTTTACTTTGGCTTTATCAGATATCATGATTGTGACTCCTGCCTTCTTTTTATCAGTTGATGCTCACTGGATTTTGCTCCATCCTCTTACTTTTACCGTATGTGTGTCTACCTTCCTCATCTGTGTTTCTTGTAGACAACATATGGTAGGGTTTTGGATTCTAATCCACTCTGCTATTCGCTTGTGTTTTTTTTTTTAAACCCTTACCTTCCGTCTTAGAGTCAATACTGTGTATTGGCTCCAAGGCAGAAGAGTGGTCAGGGCTAGGCAATGGGGGTCAAGTGACTTGCCCAGGGTCACACAGCTGGGAAGTGTCTGAGGCCAGATTTGAACCTAGGACCTCCCATCTCTAGGCCTGGCTCTCAATCCACTGAGCAACCCAGCTTCCCCCTCACTTTTTTAATAACCTTTTGATGATTCTCTTGAGTTCTGTGCTTGGGATTTTCTGTTCAGCTCTGGTCTTTTCTTTACAAATGCTTGGAATTCTTCTATTTTGTTAAATGATCGTACTTTCTCCTGTAATAATATAGTCAGTTTTGCTGAGTAGTTGATTCTTGGTTGTAGACCTAGTTCCCTTGCTTTCCAGAATATCATATTCCATGCCTTTCGGTCCTTCTGTGTAGATGCAGCCAGATCCTGTGTTATCCTCACTGTGGTTCCATGGTATCTGAATGACTTCTTCTCAGCAGCTTGTAATATATTTTCCTTGGTCTGATATTTCTTGGATTTGGCTATTACATTCCTGGGTGTTGTCAGTTGGTGATTAAGTACAGGAGGTGATCTGTGGATTCTTCCAATCTCCACTTTTCCCTCTTGATCTAGAATTTCGGGGCAGTTTTCTTGGATAATTTCCTATAGTATGATGTCCAGGCCTTTTTCTTTTGTCATGGTCTTCTGGTAGACCACTGATTCTTAAGTTGTCTCTCCTGGAACAATTTTCTAAATCTTCTGTTTTGTGAATGAGATGCTTCATATTTTCCTCAATTTTTTCAATCTTTTGATTTTCTTTTTATAGTGTCCTGCTGCCTTATGAAATCAGTTGATTCTAGTTGTTGTATTCTGGTTTTTAAAGACTGGATTTCATCCCTGGCTTTTTGGTCATCCTTCTCCTTGTGTCTGATTTTCTTTGCAGTTCATCTTTCATGGTTTTTGCCTCATCTTTCATCTCCTTTGTCTCATTTTCAAGTTGGCTAGTTTTGGCTTTCAAGACACTATTTTCTTGTTTTAGTTCAAGTGTCTCTGTTTCCAGATGACTTATCTTAGTTTTTAAGTTCTTTTCCCAGTTGTCTTTAGCCTCTCCTAATTGTGTTTTGAATTGTATTTTGAGTTCTACCAGAGCCTGTATCCAATTTGCTGGGGGGGGGGGGGGGGTGGTTGTTTTTTTGTTTTGTTTTGTTTTGTTTTTTTGGCTTGGTGTTTGTTCCCTCATCCTTCTCTGTTCAGTTTGCTCTTTGTTCATTGCCTGTATAGAAGCTGTTGATTGTAATTCTGGTTTTTAAAGAGTTATTTTCTTCCATTTTGTGGCTTAAAAAAACAACAACACAACAAACCTTTTAATTCTCTTTCAAAAATTTTCTTACATATTTCCAAAATCTCTTATTTCTTTCCCCCGCTTTTCCCCTAACAATTTAATTAAATTTTTAAAAATTATATTTTATTTAGAAATTCTTGTCAGCCTTCCATCATTTTTCTTGGAGGCTTTGCTAGTTGATCTTTTCCAAATTGTTGTTACTTTCTGGATTTGCATTTTGAGCTTACCTATCACTAGAGTAGCTTTTTATGGTTAGATTATTTTATTATTGTCATTTTCCTACCCTACTTCTTGACATTCAACTTCATGTTAGTATTGGGATCTGTTTACCTGAGATGACTGACTTCTGTCTTTTATGTCCTTTTCCCTCTATAGCTCATTCTGAGGACCTGTTGGGTTTTTGCTTCTTCCAACTTGGTGTGATCTAGAGAGATATCTAGCCACTCCCCTCCTGGTTCATTCTCTGGTTCTCACACAAGGAGAGCTCTTTCTTCTTAATGACTATGACTGCTCCTTTCTAGTCTAGAACTATGACCCAGAACTGAGTAGTAGCACATGAGAGTTGCATTATGGCACCTGCTTCTGCTCCCAGTGCTAGTAGAGGAATACCCTGGGATCTCTCTCTGACCAGGTTTTCAGTCCCCTTATCAAATACTGTTGCCCCATAGGCAAGAATAGCTTCTGAGGCCCTATACCACAGTATCTGATGGAGAAAGAGAAAGGCGCAAACCACTCTAGTATCTTTGACAAAAATCCTCAAATGGGGTCACAACGAGTAAGAGATGACTGAAAAAAGACTGAACAACAACATAACATAGGCTGTTTAAAGGGCATAGAGTCTATTTTCTGGATGCCCATTCTTTGATGATATCCAGATAACTAAGTATTTTATGAAAGAAATTTTAGTTTAATTTAGGAGGAAAAGCAAGATATAAGTGAGTACATAGCAAACTCATTTACGTTGTTTATTTGTTTGTCTTCCATATGAAGTTTTTCTAACTGCCCTAGGTAGAAATGATCTCTATACTACAACATAGTATTTTTTCTACATATGACACACACACACAGAGATAGATAGATAGATAGATAGATAGATAGATAGATAGATAGATAGATATAGTTCCTTGAGGGAAAAAATTGAGCATTATACTTCTTTTTTTCCCCTATAGTGATGGTTGTATTCTGCTGTCTTAAATTTATATCTGACCCTCTCTAGAGGTATCCATGGAGTTTTTTTTAGCAAAGATACTATATTGTTTGTCATTTCCTTCCCTAGCTCATTTTATGAATGAGGAACTGAGGCCAACCAGGTTAAGTGACTTGCCTAAAAATCACACAGCTAGTATATATCTAAGACCAGATTTAAATTCAGGTCTTCCTGATTTGGGGCTGAATACTCTATGAGGACTCCTGCACTTAGTGTCAGGCCCCAATAAATGGCAATCAATAAACTGTTGTCAGTTAAATCCCATTCCTAGATTTCCCTTGCTTCTTATCAAGTAGGAGTATTGAGGAAATGTTTCTAATAATGTTTTAAGAGGCAATGTTTTAAGAAAGAGGCAAACGAGAAGAAATTAACTCTTTTTGTGTAGGGGATTTTAATTAGAAAGAGTTTTTAAAAAGTATTTTATTTCATTTCCATCCACTTCAAAATCATTCCTTTCTTTTTTCAAATACTTTTTTATTCATTAAAGCTTTATAGTTTTGATGATATTTACAGGGAAGCTGATTAACTGGAATAAAGAAGTTCTTTAAGTTTGAGTTTTGGAACATTACCAGTTTGTGTGAACCAGAGTTTCAAATTTTACTGGCGCTTTGTTGGCAAAGCACATTTTGGAGTCCTTCCATATTTGAGCATGTTTCCCGACACCTTCCGTGGTATGGTACTGTTTTTAAATTTTAATTTTCCAAAAGACAGAAAGGCAAATGTGTGTGTATACACACAGAGAAGATTAATTGTTTAAAATGATGAAAAATTAACATCTGAAAAGTGCTTTCTTTTTAAATTGGGTGAGAAAAAGAAAATTTTCTTTTAAGAAAACATTAGGAAAAGATGATTCTGAATATAAGTGCTAAGTTCTTATTGAACCAAAGGTGCTTCCAGTTTGGTACCAAGGGATTGAAAATGTGCATGGGAAGGAAACACCAATAGAATTGGAATCTAAACAGTTTCATTTTAATAAGGCAACTATGGTCCCATAATCTATTTTTATCATGAAGCAAACTCATGCTTTAAAGAAAGAGGTCCCTTGTACCACTAACTGAAGAGTTAAGATGGTGCCAAACTCCATTTTGTAAAATGGTCTCTGCATGCAAAGTGATCTCTAGCAGAGTAGAGTGCAAGGGAGGTTGGGGCAGGGCGGGGCAGAGCCCTGAGATTATAAGAGGTGGGGTGATGCTCAGGGCAAATGGTTCTGTGAAAGGAATGATGGTTTTGAGGCCAGCTGGCAAGAGTGGGAAATTCTTCCCACTAATTATCCTGAAAAGGATAAGTAAGGTATTGGAATTGGAAAGACCTGTAATGTACTGAGGGGTAGTATAGAGCTTCTCTTTCCAAAGGAAGAAATATATTACCTTGAAGTTTGCTTTGTCTGCCCAGATGTCTCCAAATGTAAAGAAACAGCAAGAGAGTATATATAAATGTTGTTAGAGAAGATTGTACACAGCCTGAATAAATAATCACATGTATCAAAAAAGACAGATAAGAAAAGTTTGTATTTCACAAGTAGGATTGAGAGATTTAACATAAACTTGGTTAAGTTTTGGCTTTTTGATTCAGGATTAAATCTATAAAAATCCAAGAGACCCAATGAATTCAAGTCAAATCAAGATTCATTTATTAAATTCCTATTATAAAGGCCAGGCACTGGGGATACAAAAAAAAAATGGGCACAGAAAACTGAGCTTTCTTGAGAGGGGAGGCTGTTTTGTTATTGTTTTTATGTCCATTTTTTAAAAAAAACCTGAATCTGAAAGCAAAAACCCAACCAAGTTTATATTAAGCCTGCTATCCTACTTGTGAAATATAAACTTTTCTTATCTGTCTTTTTTGCTATGAAGGGGTGATAATGATGACATCTAGCTTGTGAGTCTGATTGACTGGGAGAATGGTGGTACCCTCAAAAAGAAAGCCAAAAAGAGGGGAGGGTTGAGAAGGGACATGTTCAATTTAAGATGTCTATGGGGCATCCAGTTCCAAAGGTGGTTTGAGATGCAAAACTGGGAAGAAGTTAAGGTTAGATCTAAGAATCATCATTGTGGGAAGTTCTAGCAAATTTTGGCAGTTTTGGAGCATTAGATAGTTTTCCCCCAGATGAGATCTTTGAACTATGGCCAAGTCCTTTCCTAAGATGTTAGGGAATCCTCTGTTAGTAGTCTCATGGGATTGTCTGCTGGTACTTTGAAAAAACAAATAAAATAGACAAAGTATGGGTCAATCTAATTTAAAAAAGGAAAGAAGAAAATCAAATTGACAGCATCCAAGATGAAAAAGGAAACCTCACCTCTAATGAAGAGGAAATTAAGGCAATCATTAAAAACTATGATGCCCAACTATATGACAACAGATATGGCCATCTAGGTGATATGGATGAATATTTACAAAAATATAAACTGCCTAGATGAACAGAGGAAGAAATAGACTACCTAAACTAGCAAAAAGGCTCCAGCAAGCCATCACAAGGGTTATTCACTGCAGGATTCATACCAGGAATGCAAGGATGGTTCAATATTAGGAAAACCATCCACACCATTGACCATATGAACAAGCAAACTGACAAAAATCACAGGATTATCTCAATAGAGGCAGAAAAAGCCTTTGACAAAGTACAACACTCATTCCTATTGAAACCACTAGAAAGCATAGGAATAGAAGGGCCTGGCCTAAAAATATATTTGAAACCATCAGCAAGCATCATCTGTAATGGGGACAAACCAGAAGCCTTCCCAGTAAGATCAGGAGGGAAACAAGGATGCCCATTATCACCTCTGTTATTGAACACTGTACTAGAAACACTGGCAGTAGCAATGAGAGAAGAAAAAGGAATTGAGGGCATTAAAATGGGCAATGAGGAGACCAAGCTGTTGCTCTTTGCAGATGACGTGGTCTACTGAACCCCAGAGAATCACCCCCAAAGCGAGCTGGCTTGTGTGGGTACGGATTTGTGGTCTCCTCCGTTCCAGAATTCCCATCGGTGTTAAAGATGGCCACCCATCCATGCCCGCCCAGCCCTCTGTGACGCGTCCTGGTCATCGTTACGGCTTCCCCCTGGGCTTCCTTCAGCACGCTTCCCTCGGCGGCACGGCCCAGCTGCTAGGGAGATACTGACTCTGCTGGCTGGCACGCACTCCTCTTAGCCCAGTGGCCAGCCTTGTCTTGCTGACATCCTTCGCTCCGGTTCTGTTTCGCAGCACGGCCTGCGGTCTCATGCTCATCGCTGGTTCTGGCCTTCATTTCTGTGGGCTGTTTGGGAGCAGTAAAAGTGCTTCACCAATCAGCGTGGATCAGGCTCCTCCTTTACCACGTGTCCCATTCGCTGCCATTTATCCCATTTATAGTTATTCATAATGTGGGACGATCCCGGCACCATGTCCCGCCGGGAGCATATTGGAATCTGGACCACAAGAAGCAGCCGGGCGACTCGGTGCGAGTCAGGTCTGCCGCCTCAGCTTCCAGCGTGGCCTCAGAGACCAGCGAGCTGGGGCGGGGTTACATCTGTGCACTATTCCCCAGTATCCATGCATTAGTGGTAGCAATCATAGATGGGCAACTTCCTGTAAAAACAATGAAGTTAGGCGCTTCCACTAGGAGAACAGCAGAGACCCTCCCAGGCAGCTTTATACACAGATCTGCTAATATAGACCTTTAATATACGCTTTTTCAAACGTGGCTAAGAGGCTGCCCCCCCTTTTTCTTCTGTTCCCATGGGAAGAAGGTTAGGGGTCCCCTAATTCCTGGAAGAGATCCCCAAACGTACACGTTATAATCTTGACTCCATGGCCCAAGGAGTGTTGCAGTGCTCTGGCCTGAGTAATGTTTCAAACAGTGTTTCCTGAATTTGAGAAATCCTTGGACAGACCTAAACCCTGACTCCACTTAAAAAAAATAAAAGGATGCAAACCTCAGGACAGGAAGGCAGATGGAAGAAGGAGGATACAGAGGATGGGAAAGTAGAGATAGCTTTGTGTTGGGCCCCTATGGAATCTGAGTAAACCCAAGGCAACAATGCCCACTTCTAAGACCCCAGGAGCCTCTCTCCCTCGGTCTCTGTCTGTCTCTGACCCACCCCCACGAGGATACTGGCCACCTGGTCAAGTATTCCCTCCCCCTTAGGGTGCTCCCCCCTTCTGAGGACTGTCTAGACCAAGCAGCGTTCTTCACTGCCCCCCATGCCTCTCAATAAAGCCATGTGAACTCTACCAGCATCAAGTCTCCTGTCTGCTCTTTAGAGTGGTTTTGGGGGTACAAGCGCCCCCCCATTTCACACTGGACGAGTCACCTAACCCCCATTACTTACCCCTTACTGCTCTTTTGCCTTGTAACCAATACATTCTAAGACAGCGAGTAAGGGATTAAAAAAAGAAGGAAATCTGGGCTTTCCCATCCATTTGGCCTTTGCTATGGAGCTAGATGTGCTAGGCTGTCGTGGACCAAAGTGCCTCCACGTTGGATCCATCTGCTGGACCCATCGGTGTACAGGAAGTTCCAGTTTACCCGATGGATGGTCTTGTCAGCTTCCTTTAGAGCAGTCATGTGACATTTTCTTGATTATAACCAATTTAACAAACTTCATCTATTCGTGGTTTGCGAGCCTAGGACGTTTTTCTCATCACAATTCCCTAATCATTGATAAGGGGGTCACCATCTGGGCTACTCTGTCCCATAGCTGCCCCACCCCCACCCCGCCTCCAACGTGGTCCCCAGTATTTGTGCAGTAATGACAGAGAAAGGGAAAGACCCAAAGATCTGGGCTCTTTGTCAGACTTTTCGTCCTACCATTGGCCCACGAGAGTAAAGGGCTGAGGAGCCGCCAGCCTGCGAGCCTGCGAATAATAAATTGTCTGATTTGTTGTTCTTAAATGTGTATGTTCCTTTTCAGGCTCCTTCCAATAGACAGGCCAAGCTTCTTGGAGTAGTGGCTCTGCATGGCTTTGGGGCTTGATCTAATTGATGCATCATCCCCAAACAGGAGTGTCTGTCCTCAGCATCCACAGGGAATTCCCTCCATGACTTGAATTGTGTTCCGTGTCAGTGTTTAATACTCCCAGGGAACCCATGGCTTCCCGAATTCTTTCTTCCTCGTTGTTTATTGTTTGTGGGGTCTTCAGTTGTTTGTTTCTGTTCCATCTTCCAACGAGCCCCCAAGTCGGTGTCTTGTGTGATTGAGTTGGATGTCTGCTTTTGTTTTCTAATCAACTAACAATAAACGCTGTGTGGTCTTATTTTCTGCATCTTTTAGTCCATTTTGAAATGGCAAAATGTTGGCACCGTTGAATGTCTCTTGTAAAAGCCTGCTTGTTTTGTGTGAGTGCCATCTTGGACAAAGTACTTGATTTATGTGTGATCTATTTCTCAGAAAGACTTGGTATGAAGTGGAGAGTAGACATATATGATACTTGCTGATGTCCTCGTAGTCACTTTTGGAAAACTTTTAATAACTCATAAATTTTAAGAACTTTCTTAAAAGTTATTATTAAAACTAGACATTTTAAAAACATTTTTATATATTCTTTCATATTAGCTGTCTCCCAGTGCCCTCATAATTTTATCACCTCTGGAAAAGATCTCTTTTCTGTATATTGGATCCAATCCAGCTGTTGTCCCCATCTTTGCCTTTTTTAGTGCCATTTCTATCCCTTTGTATAATGCATTTTCAGGGACTATATGCTGTTAAGGTCCAAGTTTGGTGGTTCCACCATCCCTGGTAGAAAATTGTTTTTGCAAAGATTTTCTGTTTTTATTCTGTGTGTAGCCTATTTTTTTTTGTCCTTGAATGCCTTTGGGATGATTTTTCTTAGTTAGATATCTTGCCAAACTTTCTTCAAACTAGTTTTACCTTCTACGGCTTCTCTGCTTTATGAGGCAATAATTTAATCCATCCTCCTCCTTCGTTAGATTTTTATAGGCTGGTTTTTATTCAGACTGCTTTTGGCAGAGATCTCTCTTCATTTTTGCAAGTTAGCCAAACATAAACAGTTTCTGGACTCTCTTGGTATCTTTATTATGGCAATTAAACTATATTGTTTTAACTTCTGGACTTTCTGATTCGTATTTGTCAATTCTGTTGTCTATATCCCATTTTTATTATCAATAGCTTATATATTGTTTTTTTCTTATAAATTTTAATCTTAGTTCTGATGAATTGACTGTCCACAGATAACCCAGTCCGTGTAACACGCATGCTAGGAGATGAGAGAGGTGGGAAAGATGGAGTTCACTGTGAATGAACTCAGTTTTTTGGTGGCAGATCTCAGCTGAGTGGGGGGAGGGAAAGCCAAGGGAGGTTTTGGGGGGGCATGAAAAGGATGAAGGGCTACAATGGAGAATGGAGATAGAGTAGCAGCAGCAGAAATTGTATAACTCAAATTGGTAGGGAACCCGATCAGAGCATGATGTGATTTTCTCAACGTTGCACAATCACCTCCTTATTGGATTCTTCCCCTACTCAACCACGACGTGAGCCTTGAGGGCATCACCTTCCAGGACTTTCCAGACTTCCCCAAGGGTTGTTGATTATCCGAAGACCAGCATCCTCTTTGTTCCCATTTAGTATGGGGCTGAAATGAGTCACTGACTATTCCCTAAGAAGGGAAGTTTGCTTTTCCCCAACACAACAAGAATACGTAACAAGGTTACAGTGATGCAGCCAGAGGTAGGGGAGCTCACTGCTCCCCAAAAATGTGTCTGGTCAGTCAGAAGACAGCCAGAAAGCTAAGGGAAGTCCCAGGGAAAAGCCAGCTCTTTTCCCAATTTCCCTTAAGTAATACTTGAATATCTATTAAGAAGCACTACAATATAATCTGATTTTTACTCATCTAAGCACGGCCATCAATTGAGTTTTGCCTCAACAGCAAACTAGCCTTGGGGATCCTTACGGTCGCTTGGTTCCCCCCTTTTGGTCCTTGGGAAGTGCATTTTAGATGAAAAGTTCTGAGTTGTGAAACGGTTGGTCTGGCCCTTCTGCATGCCTCTCTTTGCCACGGGGCCTCATCCCTTTTTACCCCTCAGACGAACGACTGCCTCAAGTTTTCCCATCCCATCCCAGGAATCTCTTCCTCGGGCCCCGAAACAACTTCTCCCTCTCATAGCAACCGCTCTGGACGTGATTGGGTCGCTCACACACAAGTTTGTTCAAGGCCACCCTCACGCTGCTGATCTCGAGTCCGGCCCTCCTCAAGGAGACCGTCTGAGCTTACTGGGTACCGGAGGCGGAAATGTCGCCATCCTTCGCAGCCGCCCCTTTGAAGGGACGTTTCGGTGCTGAAACTCCGGCTCAGAACTCGCTCCGAGAAGACTGTAGAAAGGGAACATTTCTCTCCCAAGGCCTCCTGGACGTGATAGCTACTGTAGGCTTCCGCCCCTACGGCCACAAGGACCCAGAAAGTCGGGGCTAGTGACTGCCACCATTTTTGTCTGTGAGAACACCAGGAACAGAATAAAAATGCGCTCGTGCTTTCTCCTTATTTGTGGGCAGCTTCGCTTTCAAAAAGGGAAAATGGAGCGTTTTCATCAGGGTTCCGTTGTGGCGTGGGAGCTGGCGGTCGGGTCCCTGGAGGCGTCTCGGACACAAATAAATCTGCCTCGGGTGTCCTCAGCCTTGCGAGCCGCTCTGCCGTGTAACGCGCCTCCTCCCCGACGTCCTGCCTGTAGGCAGGGCGCGCTTGTCTCCCATTAATACATTCTCTTAAGCTCGGCCAAACCTGTGGCAGGCAGTTCATCTATGTGTTCCCGCAGTCGGTTCTCTTCGTTCTAAAAGTCTCTTCGGTTTCTCAGGCAACCCTTTTCCTGCTAAGGTCCCTCCCGCCACCACGGCTGACCGTGGGAGCATCTGCCCCCGAGAATTTGGATGGCCGGTTCTCTGTCAGAGTTCTTAGGTATTGGCACGTATGAAAAAGGTGCACTGGGGCGGCGAACATGCAGAGCTGCTGACGTGCCCTTGTGTTGTCCCGTACAAAGAGGGCCTCTCGGGTTTTCTTCCCCTTTCTCGGTGAAAGGCAGGCGCGCCCTCACGGGGACCCGAAGAAGCATTTCTAAAACTGTATTTCATGAGACACGGAAGTAGAGTTGGCAAAGGGGCCGTTGAAAATGCCCGTCCTGTCTAGTGGCCCTGGGGAGACATCCAAGGAGCGTGCTCGTCTCGGGCTCCCTTCTTGGGGCCAGAGTTTTAGTAACCAGATATCTGGGATTCCGGTGCCGTCAGGGGGTGTTCAAGTGAGCGACAAACGTTGATGTTTTTCCACTGTCCCTGGTTATTCGCAAAACTATTCTTGTATGGAGGCTAGAACAAAAACATGAGTTGCTTCAGTAGCATCTTCTCATTAGTACTTATCCTGGCAGTAGGGGGAGCAGTGGTACTTATAATTAGCCTTCTCCTCTATTAGCCATTTCCTTTAAAAAAAAAAACACAAACTAATTTATTTATTTATTTAGAATTTTATTAGTCATTTCTTACTACTTTTTAATTTTCTTTTATTATGAAGTCAAATATCAACAGATATGTATCAATATGCAATAAGAAAAGAGATTTGTTTACAAAACTACATTTCTTTCATGTGCAAATTTTAATGAAGCGTGCAATTAAATTTACCATGTTAGCAACAAAACTGCCATTTGTCTGTTTCACTCTCTAAACTCCCTTCTCCTCTCATGTCCTTAATGATGCTCTTGTAATTTTTTTTGCCTTCCTCTCATTGCCTCTCCCTCCTGCAATCCAAATTGAAGCCCCACCTTATAATTTAAAAGTATATTCAAGCAAAATAAATCAACATGTTGATTGTGTCTATAAATGTATGTCTCTTTCTATACTTTTCATCTGTTGCCTCTCTTCCAAGAGGTAGGAAGCCTACTTCATTATCAGTCTAATGAAGTCCTAATTATGCTCTGAAGTGTTCCAAAGTTTTTTTTCTTTACATTATTGAGTCAACATTTTCATTTTTTTCCCTGGTTTTTCTTACTTTCCTCTGGTCGTTTCTAGAAGGACCCAGAAACACTTACATTTGAACCTTCCCATTAGAAGGTCCCACACTATATTTGTCCTCCAATGGATATAGTCTGATGAATAAGTTAGCTTTTACGGCCACACTGAGAAAAGGTATTTTATATCACAAATGCCTTTATTCATCATTTATTAAAAGCAAATTTTGCCAGAATTCATATCTGTGTTATTATACCTATTCAGTAATTCACTGGAAACTTAAAAGAAAAGGAAAAGTACTATAACATGAACTTAAAATATGCCCAATGTAGCTCAGAGGAAATTCTCACAGCAACATTTCTTTCAGTTAATGTTGACTCATTTGGTGGTATTATAGCACACTTTTCTGCCTATCCCCAAAAGGGAAGTTCGTATTCTTTTAAGTGAAGCCATTTTAAAAGCAGAAACCAAGCCTAAAATAATCCAGGGTTCTCCAGAATTCTCAGAAGGTGTGGATTTATTTACTATAGTTAAAACATAATTAGTTCTCCTGGGAAAGTGTATCTTTTAAACTACTTTATTGCCGCCATATTGATTTTCTAAATAATCAGAAACTTCTGTTATAATATATTCTAGAGTTTGAACAGAAACGCGCTGTAAGTAGAAACAAATGTCAGGAATTGTTGGTTGTTTCTTTTTGGAGATAGGGACAGCAGTTGGAAAGAGAGTATTTGATAGAAATTTTTTTTAAAGAAATACGAAATTCAAAGAAGCTTTCTCGAAGTCAAATTATGGTGTGTGCCCATAAAAGTATGTTATTACGTGTATGCGTTTGCACATATTCTCCATCCTTTGTGGGGAAGTTCTGCTGAGATTTTGTTCATCAGTTTTCAGAACTTTTCTCTAGGAGTTAGATCACTTTTATATTCTCTCCTTTAATTAATCAATTAAGCCTGCAACTTACCATACCACAAAAGCGTTCTTCTTTTCATACAAGTTAGACCAATGAGTTATTGGGTTTTCACAGGCATGCTTGCTGACCGATCTTTCCCACACTTTGCAGGCTGATGTTTAAGATGCCCCCAGACCTGGGTTTGATAGCAATCGCCGTCCAGCAAACACAAGGCAAAGGTCAGTGAGCTCTTGTTATTATGGTGTTCCGTGCTTTCTGAAATCTCAGCCTCCGGTGTCATTGGAGCTGCCTGATATCACAGAGCAGTTACAGCAGTGATCCAAAGGAAAAGCAGGGTCAAAATACTCTTGTTCAATGCAGTTTGTTAAAACTTGATGTTTGTCCTGTTAGCCTCTGCTTGCCAAGTCCTCCAAATTCTTCTTACTAATGTATTCCGGGCTTTGAGGTACCCAAATGGTGGCCATGTTACAGACGGATTTCTTTCTTTCCAAAGTTCACCGTTATAAGTATTAATGGTTAGTGTTGGAAGAGAGAGAGGACCGAAAGAGGCTTTCCGCTCCCTGCCTTCAGTTCCAGTGACCCTTAGCAGAGTGCCCTGCCCATGACAAGCAGCCGTGTGCAAGGGTTCTAGAGTCAGAGTACCTGAATTCAAATCCTGACGGGTTCTTGCTACTTTTTGGACCCCATCTAAATCACGTGAGGTCCCGTAGATTTTCCATATAAAATCGCTACGTTTGCATGCTGCGGTTCCTGAGGTGTCGTCTAGCTCTACATCCAAGCAAGGATGAAGGAATCTTGCCTTTGTCTTCCCCCGTTCTCAGAAAGCTTAGAACAAATAAAGGATTTTATGGAGGGGAAGGTGCTCATTATAACTGTTGGGGAAGGAGGCCGGGCTCCAAGTCAGCAAGAGCAGAGTTCAGACAGGATCTCGCACACTCGACCACTTTGTGACCCGGGCAAGTCACTTAACCTCCATTTGCCTCTGTTTCTGCACCTTTAAAACGGGGATAATAACGTCCTGTCCCTCGGGGTTGTGGGAAGGCCCAAACGGACGAGTCTTCGTGAAGGGCTTGGAGCGGCGACGTAAATGCGTTTTCCTCCCTTTGCTCCCACCTATTTTAGGTGGGGAGGGCAGTCCTAATCTCGTCCGAGACTAAGTTTGAGGGTAGCGCAGAGCAGCTCAGGAGCAGCAAAAGCCCAACCTCTCTGGCTCTCCGTGGTTCTCTGCCACTCTTCAGAGTGCTTCAAAGAAGACGCACGTCCAGACTCAGCCAGAAGAGTCACGGGATTCTGCTGATCGCGGTCTGAAGGGAGCCATGGAATGGGGGAGAGACTGGATCCCCGCCCCGCCTGTGGAGCGGGCCCAGTGGGATTCCTGGGGGAGCAGGGATGGGTAGGGAGGGGGGTGGGGCACCCGGGGCCCTGTTGGACCACGGGGAAGATGATGTGGTGCAGCAGGTCGGCCACCGTCGAAGCCAGTGTTCCAGCCGAGGAAAGACAAGACTGAAGATTTCCCCCAGGACCGAGCAGCTCCAGGAAACCAACAGAAGGAGTTACAGTCCAGGGGTGTTGGGGGGGAAGGGAACCAGAACAAAGAACAGACCCAATAGAGGTCAATGGGATCCAAGGAACTTCAAGAGAAACCTCAAAAAAAAAAATCTAGGGAACGGGACTCAGGCTCTGAAAGGCCCAAAAAGGAATTCAGAAATCAAATCGGACAGGTTGAAGAAAAATGGGGAAAGGAAAACAACAGCTTACAAAGCAAAATAGGTCATCTGGAAACAGAGGTACATAAATTAAAACAAGAAAATCATTTCTTTAAAGCCAGAATTGACCAACTGGAAAATGAGCAAAAAAAGTTAACAGTTGAAAAGAATGATTTGGAAAGAAGAGTGGGCCATTTGGAAAAGGATCAAAATGTCACGGAAGAAATTCAGCCTTTAAAAATTAGAATTTAGAATTGGACAATAG